>NC_056728.1:367446854-367471854 GCF_019279795.1 Protopterus annectens | reverse complement strand
TCATATGTATATTTTTTTTATTATTTTTTTTATTATATTTTTGAAATTTCAAACATTGCTCATATGGTGTAGACCATAAGGTGTTCAATGTTTGAAACTTTCAAAAATGTAATATAGACACATAACTTGCTGTGCCTGTAGTGTCTAGGATTCTGGGTTCAAAACTTGCAAGGGCTAATTATTTTATTGCTGGGCAGAACAAGGGCTGTTGGATACAGAGTAATTAAAGCATTTTTAAGCAGTTGTAAGTGGGTCTGCACTGGTTTGCATGGTGGTAAGTAATGCTGACTTCCAGTTAAATAGGCTTACAGACAGCCTGAAAAGTGTTTAATCTCTGTAGGCATTGCTTAGCACCATGCAAACAGGCTTAAACTTACTTACTACTGCTTAAAAGTGCTTACTACTGCTTACCCCTGTGCTAATTTCTTTAAAAGAAAAGAAAAAAGTGGTGATAGAAAAGTGGTGAAAAAGAAGCCACAAAGAAGGAAAGACAATAGGGAAAGTAGCTAGGGATGTGCAGGACTGGTGTAGGGAAGGTCCATAACTGTCCATTTCTTCTATGTCAGGTATATTTGGACACTCAAACCCCTGAGAGAGGGGTGAGGACAACAATAATGTGTTATGAAGCCAATTAGACCAGATTACATGTGTCCAGTGGACATGTGCAAAATGGACAGCTATGTATTGGGCAATTTTTTTTTTTCTGGAACAGATTGCCCTTTTTTTTAAGTTGAGAGTGGGATGTTGGGGAAGGATAGTAGGTATATTTGGGGAAGTAGGTTGGGTAGGAAGACAGACAAGACAGCATACAAGGGTGGTATATGACACATGTGGGGGGTAAACTCCTTGGACTGGGAGGGGTGTTTGGAAATTGGAAGCACATGACCCCCCAAATGGAAAAAGTGAGACTGAGGTCCCCATCTATGGGCAGTCAACACTGCACCTTCATGGCCCTGAAGGTGGCTGTTCTGGGGGCAGAGCATGAGTGGCAGACTGACCCTCTAAATGCACCACTTGGCCCTCAAGCTGGAGTAGCAGATCTCCAAACTCCTTTTGGAGCTCACTATGCACCAATCCCCAGACCTGACTACGAGTGACAGGACCCAGTCAGCGCCCACTCCCTGGGGGAGAAAGAGCCCCAGTCCCTGATGCGGTTCCATCTGAAGGTGTTACAGGACCAGCAGATGAGGTGGTCCCAAGTTGGGTCACAGATGTACTGTGGCCTGGTGCCATGGCTAGATGAGGTGGGAGAGGTGGGTCCGCTGTAATCGGCCTTCCCAAACGTGCTATGGTGTTGCAATCTTAGAACATATGTGAGTTAATAATAGTCAACACAATTCAGGATTAGTTATAACAGCATGCATAGATATTCCCATTAACCCAAACCACCAGATTGGATCAGTTGCATAGCAAACAGAACACATGCATATATGGAACCACAGTGGCCATTACAATGGCATGCAGGTTACGTTGATAGCAACAGGCCACAAATTATAGTATTTCAACATGGAACATTAATAGAAACATATTTCAATATTTGTTGAACAGTAGGACATATGTCCCAACAGTAGGTTTGGTGTAAACATACCCATTGATTTGTGTGTTTAGATTATTGTTGCAGATATGGTGGGGGGGTGAGAGAAAGATGTCAATTAACAACTTATATATCCTTGTAGTACTCACAACTTTAATGATCATTGCTCTAATCATTATTCTACAGGTATTATTACAATATCCTGTGCCTTGGTTTGGGCAGTGGTATATTTGTACACAGTGTATACTTCAACTGTCTTATGGACAAATCATGACAAAATGGAGGTACAAATAGGGATATATTTTGAATATTGCTCTCATTAACTCGGAGAGTTGCTAGAGTAACAGGATTTGTTTTAATATACATTTTCTGGATGTTATGAGGTCTGAAAATCAAATGTATGTCATTATTTAGTGACTACAATTCTGAGATCATCACATTGATTTGCTAGGGGGACAGAGGAACATGGCAAAAATATAAACCAATTATTTGGACATTCTGCAAAAATCTGTACAATTGAGAGGCATTATTATGCATACAGCTTACTTCCACTCCCAGGATTTGAACCATGGCCATGTCTGCTAAAAATACAACAATTTAAGTTTCACCAGAGTGTGCTATTTGGATATTGCTGACTTTTCATTTGGTGTTTTCTAAGTCTCTCTTGGTTGTACAATCTGACCTTCTACTTATAGCAGTCTTATACAGACATTCCTAGACATTTTTTTTTATGTAGCACAGTATGGGTAACAGTGATTAACTCAACATTACTAATCAGAGAATGCAACACTGAATGCCATACAATACCAGAGTAAACACAACCAGCTCAGGATTTAGAACTTTATTGCCAGGAAGTTACAGTTTTATTTAAATATGACCTATATGGGACTATTACTGTCATATTGTCTGGTTTATTCAGTACAACCCATACACCGTTTTTATACTGCCAGGTGAGTTTCTACTACTTTATAGTTATTTGGTATGACTACTACAAGCTGGATTGCTCCTCACCAGCATTGCAACGCAGCTTTTGCAACCTACTAGCATGAGCTTCCTGATTTGCAGCCTGCTCAGCTGCAGCTGTAAGGGAAATAGAGAAATATTTAGGCATACCTATCCATCACATACACTGGCTGGACATTAGTAAACAGTTATTGGTATGACTACTTACACACTGCTGAGACATCACCCTTCTGCCTTGCTTCTTGGACCCACTCATCCAAGAGTTCCCTCTTTCTCCACTTCAAGTCAGCATAGTGGTGCCAGACATGCTTACCAGTCCAAAGGATACCAGTGACACTTGTAAGATCATGGGCAAGACAGTCCCAGGCTTCCGCTTTATATTGGGAGTCCTGGTACTGGCCCTGCAGCAGTCTCTCATCATGTTTTTTTTACCAGGAGTCCTACCATGACCTTGGACTCCTGTATGTCCAAGTGATGCACCCAGAAGCTCATGCCCTCGCCAACTCCTGCCATACTGCCTACAGTGGTAATCTGCAAACAGTTATGAACTGTATTCTTGCCTGTGGGGGGTTAAATATGGCTGATTTCCCACCCTTTGCCATGATTGAATGGTTTTGAATATGCTGAGCTAAGCTAAGCTACTAGCAAACATGTTTAGCTAAGGTTGGCAGTGCTTAAAGGGGCAGGTTCAGTATTGCTTACCAATGGGCAAATCCACTTAGCTGGGCTATTCATTACTAAGTATTCATATGTACACAATGCTTACACCCAGTCAGCAAAGCTGTGCAATGCTTAGCATTGCTTATTTTTTATTTTATAAACTATCTGCTGCATGGGATTGATTCATCATTCATTACATATTATAAATTTGTTTACTGTCCCTGACACCCCCCAATATGCTTTTATTACATTTATTCATGTGTGACTATACTGTATGGGGCACTTGTGTTTATATGGGATTTCACATCTTTATTAAACTGACATCTCACATCTGGACCTACTACAGTACTCTGGTTAAGAAATATATGTTATTTAGTAGCTAATTATAAAACAAGTACTGGTTATGATGGATGTGTCTTGCTATTTAACTATGTGTGCTGTTTAAGCTGGATTAAGCGTAGTTAAGCAACAGGCACACTCATGCAGCTATGCTTAAACTTTATTGCATGTTTAAAAAAATATATTTGTTGTGTTTTTTTATTTGTCCCCTTCAGAATATACATGCTAATGCTGAACCTGCTATTCTATAAAATTTCTGCTTTGTGGAATGATTGTCCCTTTTGGCTTTGTCCACATTCCTTACTCTGATGGGTTGGGAGGTGTGTGTTATGTGCTTATGTTAAATGTGTTATTCTAACAACCTTTGTCCTGGTAGGGATGATTGTCCCTTATGGCTTTGACCAGATTTGTTATCCTGATGGGTAGGGGGTGTTATGAGTGTTCTCACTCATTTTAAATTGTGGAAAGGCAATTCTAGACTGCAGGGGGTGTGTATATTGTGAGAGGTCTGCTCTCAGACCCCCCCACCCGTGCTTGTACACAGAACCATGTCTGTTTTACAGCACAGCAGTGCGCCTTCATACATGTGCATGGCACACTGTCGTGCTGAACAGGAATTGTCCCTGCCGTGCAGGGATAACTTATTCCTGCATGGCTGCTTGCTGAATCCAGGGGCTTGTTTTAATCAGTAAAGAAAAAAAAAACAATAACAACAACAAATAAAAAAATAAAATATAAAATAAAAAAGCGAAACTAGTGGTCTTAAAACTTCATTGATGATCAGTCACAGTAATTCTCAAAAATCAAGAAAAGCAGGCAGTGTTCCAAAGCAACAAGCCTTTATTCATCACATACATGTGATCCTCAATAACAAAAATCTGAAATATTTTACAATGTTAAACATATCAGCTTTTGTATACTTAGCAGTAGGTGTGGAAAATATATGTATTATTTAATTTTAAACCAACCTATTCAGGGCAAACAATACAAAAAGGGCCAAAATGCCCCCTGTTATAGACAACATGTTTTTTTATGTCCTTGAGTAAGGTATTATCCTGTACCCTAATTACTATTTTATTATAGAGGAGATTATAATTGTATTCAACACCTCACATCAGACAAGACAAACATCAGAAATTCATACAATATGCAGGCCACTATAGCTATTTCAGAACTGAAACATGATTTCAATTTATTTGATCCATGACCTAGACCTACAATAAATCTAATTCAAGCTCAGCCATTTGTTTATAGCAACTATCACAACTTCTGCTGCCTCATCCCCTCTTGGAATTAAAGCAAGCTTATCCCAGAAGAATCCAAGGAACTTTTTGTCCTGAACTATCCCTTGTGATTACGCCTGGTGGACACCTAGACCTACACTAAATCTAATTCAAGCTCAGCCATTTGTTTATAGCAACTATCACAACTTCTGCTGCCTCATCCCCTCTCAGAATTAAAGCCAGCTTATCCCAGAAGAATCCAAGGAACTTTTTGTCCTGAACTATCCCTTGTGATTACGCCTGGTGGACACCTAGACCTACACTAAATCTAATTCAAGCTCAGCCATTTGTTTATAGCAACTATCACAACTTCTGCTGCCTCATCCCCTCTCGGAATTAAAGCAAGCTTATCCTAGAAGAATCCAAGGAACTTTTTGTCTTGAACTATCCCTTGTGATTACACCTGGTGGACACCTAGACCTACACTAAATCTAATTCAAGCTCAGCCATTTGTTTATAGCAACTATCACAACTTCTGCTGCCTCATCCCCTCTCGGAATTAAAGCAAGCTTATCCCAGAAGAATCCAAGGAAGTACATCTCTGCTGTTAAGCCTTGAACTAGTATAGTTTTTAAGCCCTGATAGGTGTACTGTATGCTCCCTGCCAGTAAAGCCAGCAGCCTAAACCCCTCTTATCTCTATATCTCTGCTATTCTCCCTCATCTAGTCCCCTGATTTACTCTTGCTCCCCTCTCCCTTCAGTCCAACCCAGTACAGAGATTATCCTGGTGGGCCAAGGTGCACTTCAGCACCTGTCCACTAGATGGCATCCTCTCCCCCACTTATACTGACTTCTTTTCACTTCTTGTATTTTCATTTTTCTCTAACTTTTCTTTTTCTCTCACTCTCTCTTAAAACAATTACAGCCCACTATAACCTACTATTTCCAGGTCCCCTCTACTTACCCTTCTGAAATTCTACACTCCACTGATAGGTTCTCGATCCTCTGCTGCCCTCCTTGCTTCTGGTTTCTACCCGCTCCGTTCGCACTGTGGGCTCACTCCACTCCGCTACCCTGTCCCCAAATTCCACCCGCCCCCAGCACCTCTACCTTTATCACCCCATAACCACACCCACTAACATTTCCAGTCCAATCAGTCTCCAGAACTCCAGACACACCCATCCCCTACTAACACTAACATTTCCAGTCCAATCAGTCTCCAGAACTCCAGACACACCCATCCCCTACTCCACCCTAATTAACCTTCATTCACCTCTCCTAGTTTTCCTCACCTAGCCAATTAGACTACATTACTATCTCAACACCCATTCCAATACTACATCCCCAGAAAATCTTTACACAACTATCTATTCCTTAGCACTATTTAAGTACTTACCAGATCCTATACATATAAACCTCTCTCATTTCTACATTTACTTCAAATCAACTTAGCTCCTCTAATTACCCACATCTCAAAATGCTCCCAAAACCCTCAACCATCTCCTTTTTACTACTTCTACTTCTTAACTTAACATATTTTCATTACCTCACCCAGCCCAGTAATTCCTACCACTCACAATCCTTCCATGTAACTAACCACCTTACGTCCTCTCTCTCATACTCTAACACCCCAATTTCTCCCCATCTATTTCCTATAAAAAACCTTCTACTTTATCCATATAAACTAATCACCACTCATAAATAATCTACCCCCATAGTAACTGGCAAATCCTTCAAAATCACAATAGAACCTAATCCTTTATCTAAACTGTCCAATTACCTCTCTAACCCAATCCTACACCTGATTACCAGTTTAATATCGGGTGATATCCATCCTAACCCAGCCCCCTCCCCACCTCAACCATTACAGACAAGAGCATATTACTAACTTCTATAAACTCCTAAAGTATAGTTAACAAAATCCCAAACCTCCATGCCTGGCTCATGCATAACAAACCTGACATCTTATCCATCTCAGAAACATGGTTAAAACCCCATATAAAGACTCTGAAATAACTCCACCAAACTATTCTATCATTAGAAAAGACAGGTCCCACATAAAAGGGGGAGGAGTAGCTCTCCTCTACTCATCCTCCTTGTCAGTTACCTCCTATAACAAACCTACTCCTCAACTTAATAATGCTGAACTTCTCTTAACACTACTTCAAGTTAACAAACACAAACACATATGTATAGCTTCCCTATACATCCCCCCAGGGGATAATATTTCCACACTCGAAGACATCCTTTCCTGGCTCTACAATAACATTAGAAATGAAACCATAATCTTAGGAGATATGAATATTAACTGGACCTCCATTCAGTCTCCTACAAACCCACTTAACATCAACCTCTATAATTTCTCACAGCTAATCAACTCTATTACACGCCCCTCAAAAAAACCATCTAGCAGCAGTATTCTGGATTGGATTTTAGTCTCTCATCCCCATTATTTCTCAGACAGTGGTACTCTTCCCGACCCTCTTAGTGACCACATACCCACCTTCACTCATCGTCTCCCCTTACTCCTTCTTTGCACTCATAATTACATTACTGTCCGTAACCAAAAAAACTTTAACCCAACAACCTTTTCTAACTATCTAAAAACAATAAACTGGACTTGTCTAAAAACATTACCTCTAGATAGCGCAGTTTCCCACTTTAACTCAACATTCTTAAAAATGCTAGACTTTCATGCTCCCTTAAGGACAAAGAGAATAAAAATCAATACTGCCCCTTGGCTTACCAAAAACACACTAGCAACCATGCGTCTCAGAGATAAAGTCTGGGCACACTACCTGGAAAATAAGACCCCCCTCCTACATAATGAATACAAAACACTTAGAATTAAGGTAAAAAAGCTCATCATCTCTGATCGACAAAACTACTTCTCCATCTTCTAAAACAGTAACAAAACAAATCCTCAAAAATTCTGGAAAGGTATCTCTACTCTACTTAACCCCAGAAAACCAGGCACCCCCACCCCAGACCCTAACGCCCCTGATTCAGACTTAGCTACACAATTGAACTCATTTTTTATTGAATCTATTTCCAAATTAACCTCTTCATTCTCTAACAACACCACATTCTCCAATCTACCCCCATCCTCCCATACCAACACTCCACCCTGCGCTGCTACCACTCCCTCACTCTCATCCACTAACTTTCCACCCTCCACCTCTCCTCCTACTCTCACTTCCTCCCCATCTTCTTCCCCCCAACACCCCCTCTCCACACTCCCCACTATTCTCATTAAAACCCATACCCACTTCTACTATAAAAAAACTCCTACAGAAACTAAAGCCATGCACTAATGCTCCTGATAACATCCCTTCTTACTTTCTTAGCATAGCTGCTGATGCAATTGCCTACCCCATTAGCATTCTAATCAACCGCTCTATCCAGGAAAGTACAGTTCCCCAAATCTGGAAAAAGGCCTTTATCATACCTTTACATAAAGGTGGCAACAATAACAGTGTGACTAATTTCCGCCCCATCGCTATCCTGTCTCCAATCTCTAAACTCCTAGAAAAGTGTATCCAAATTCAACTCCTACCACATCTCTTAGATAATCACCTACTAACTCCCACACAACATGGTTTCAGACCTGGTCACAGCACTATGACAGCCCTCCTCTCCTTCCTTGAAACTGTAAACAAAAGCCCGGGACTCTGGACTTATTGTCTCTACCCTACTACTTGACCTCTCTAAGGCCTTTGACACTATATCACACAGCCTGCTTTTAACAAAACTCTCAGAACTTAACCTATCTCCTTCATCTTTGAACTGGTTCTCCAGCTACCTATCAAATAGGTATCAAGCAGTAAAATGGAAAAAGACAACCTCCTCATTTCTAAATGCACCAACCGGAGTTCCCCAAGGCTCCATTTAGGTCCCCTCCTCTTTAACATATTCATAAATGATTTCCGTAACTCTATCCCATTCTCAAACATTATCCAATATGCAGATGACTCAACTATTATCTGCTCAGCCTCATCTATCCCTACACTCCTCAAGCTTACTCAAAATGCTTTTTTAACCACAGAGCAATGGATGAAAAGAAACCACCTAGCATTCAATGCCTCTAAAACCAAATTAATGGTGTTCACCCCCTCTAAAGTCACCTATTTCAATAGTAACACATTCTCTATTACTAGTCAAAACAACACACCTCTGGAACTGGTCTCAGAGACCAAATTACTTGGTGTCCAAATTGATAACCAGCTCAAATTCAACTCCCATTTACAACTAAATATAAAAAACCCCATCAAAAACTAGGTATGCTCTATCGGCAAAAGCACTACCTTACACCTACTACTAAAATCACTCTTTCTACTTCCTTTCTTATCCCCTCACTTCTCTATGGAGCACCACTTCTAACTAATATACAGTCCTCTCTGAAAGCATAACTCTCCTCCTGCTACAACAAAATCACCAAGTTCGCTACCAGCCACAAGTCCTCCACCCACCACTGTTCCTCTCTCCAACAACTACATTGGCTAGAACTACCCAAGCGTCTCACCTATACTCAACTAACTCTTGCACACAAGCTCATTTTCAACCCCTCCCTCTGTCCCTCCCTGTCTTCTACCTTTAAAATGCACCTACCCAATAGAGTACTAAGGTCTAACAACCAAAATCTATTAGAAGTCTACAAACCAACTCATCCCCCAGGCAAAAATCTTCTATCACATGGTTTAGCACACCTCTGGAACTTCCTACCTCCATCAATTCGTATCACCTCCAACCATTTTATTTTCAAAAAATCTCTTCATTCATATCTGGTATCCCAGTGGGAATGCTCTTGCTTCCACCCCACATAACTAACACTGGTAATTCCATCTTCCTTTCCTTCCCCTATTTACACCTGCAATATTCCCTTAGAATTTCTCCTATCTCATACACTCTTAGTGTTATTATTGTATCCACAAGAATACACTACGCTGTACCCCTTACATGTAGGATTCCTGATATGTAACTGGACTTCTCATTAATTACTTTGCAACATTCCTTCCTTGTTTGTACCACCTGTAAGCTTCATCACTAGTTTGTATTATTTGTAAAAGTTTCATCTCTAGTTTGTATTAGCTGTAATGTTTCCTCTACTACTTTATAATTGTTTGTTTGAATCTTTTGCTCTTGTATAATTATCATGTTTAACCTATTGTAACTTTGATTGTTTGGAGCTTTTCTCCCCAGGACTCCATTGAAAATGGGTTCTTTTTGGCCCAATGGACTATCCTGGTAAACCAACTGCAAATAAATAAATAAATAAATAAATGTAACTTTGAAAATGGAAGTTCACCAAAAGATAAATACACCTTTTACTCTTATTGTCACAGAGCGTGGTCAAGACTGGATTTCGTTTTAATTTCCAATGTATTTCTAAATATGGTCATTGATTTTCACACAAAACCAGGATTTTTTTCTGATAATTTAAAAATCACACTCAGTATTATCTATTTCACTAATGCTAATTCTAAGAATAGGCGATATAACTGGACTCTAAATCCTAATTTATTATTAAAGGAGGATGTTGCACAAGAAATTAATAACCTGCTGGATATACTGCTATCTAGACAGGAGACTTCTCACTTACCATTCGACATCCACTGGGCCTCCACTAAAGCCCAAATTAGAGCTATCCTTATCAATAAATCTACTTATTATTAAAAGAATGCATAGACTTAAGGAATCATCAATTAAAAAAAGAATCAGTAATCTGGAAATGGACAAACAAATTACAATCAGGAAACTGAAAGCCAACTAGATCATCAACAAAAGAATTATATTTACTAAATGCAAGCCACTTGTTGTTTAAATAAATCAAAAGCATAGCCTATTGCTTGGAATCATCTCAAATCCGCTCTGTGTTTCTGGCGAGACTGATAAACCAAAGAAAATCATCCTCTAGTATAACAGAAATCACATTTCAAGGGAAAACATATTTCTCTAGTCAAGATATAGCCCAATTATTTGTTAAACTATATTCCCGATCCTATGGTGATCAAACACCCTCATCGTCAGAACAAACGATAGACCAGTTTTTAAGTCAACTTAATTTTCCAAATATTAAGCAAATATAGCAAGAATCCCTCTCATCTCCTGTTACTCAGTAAAAAATAAGAACAGCCACAAATCATCTCAAACCAAACAAAGCTCTGGGCACAGATGGATTCATTTTAAATTTTCCAAACTTTTAATCAGAAAATTTTAAAAATTTTACTTGATTTATTTAACTATACAAATAATAATAATATTACAGATAGGTGCCTTAATACCTCCAAAAAACTATCCTCAAAGAACACACTGACCTTAAAACCCCTGGAATTTTAGACCTATTTCTCTGATTAACCCAGATATTAAAAATGTTGAATCAGTAATGGCTAACAAATTAATACCTATTATTTCTAGTATTATATCACCCAACCAGTCAGGATTTATACAATATAGGCAGACCTGTGACAATATTCTCACACGTAATGCAATGATTAATCTTTCTAACCAAAGTCAATTGCCATTATTTGCCCTTGCAATTGATGCCTCCAAGACTTTTGACAGACTAAACTAAGAATTTTTCTTTTGGTTTTACCACACTTTGGTATATCTCCTAGCTTCATTCAATCTATTACTAGACTGTATTCCAAAACATTTACATTATTTTATAGCTATATATATATATATATATATATATATATATATATATATATATATATATATATATATATATATATATATATATATATATATATATATATATATATATATATATATATATATATATAAGATTACCTCTCCTCAGATGCTTATTAAAAATGGAACAAGACAAGGATGACCATTACCCCCTTACCTATTTAATCTATATGTTGAGTCTTTGTTTTGACTTATTACACAGAAAACTTATCACATACCAGTTTTACATAATACCTAGATAGCATTTTCAGCATTTGCTGATGACTTAAATTTATACTTTACACTTCCTATTTCTGACTTGCAGAACATTTTGAACTCCATAGATATCTCTTCTAAACACTCTAATTATAAATTAAAACCAGAGAAATCTTTAATCTTCCCAATTAATTCATCCTACCAACTTCTTGCCTATCCCCTCCCAATGGAAATTAAATTAAGTCATTCTCTGAAATATTTTTCAATATCTTTTCAGCCAGACTCAAAACTATCCTACCAAAGCAACATTACCAAACTTTGGCTAGCAATACAACAAGACCTCCTTAGATGGAATAAAACTCAAATTTCATTTCTATCAAAAGTGGCTGTTGTTAAGATGAACATATTTCCAAGACTTTTATATGTACTTAATGCCTCAAATGTAATAACACACAATATTTTTTCAAGATACTTGATTCCTCTCTGTCCAAATTTATATGGTCTCCTTCAGAATTGTGTATAAAAAGCTGGTATATCCTAAGAACTACAGAGGGATGAACCTTCCAGACTTCAAATTATATTATGACATTATTAACTCTAGCATACTTATGGCTATTTCTGATTACCCAAATATGAAATCTTGGACACCAGGCTGGATAGAATTTTTTTTTTATAATTATGTTAATAGTCTTGGCTTCAAACCCAAAGTTTTTTCCTTTCCTTAACAAGGATAGTCTAAAAACATGAAGTTACCCATATACCTAAAGAATAAGATAACCAATCTTCAAAAATGTATTGATACATGAAACCTACTTAATGCCTTTAGCATACTGCAACCATTATACCTTAACCCAAACCTCAAGCTCAACAGTAAAATACTTAACCTTAACAAATTCCCTCTCCTACAACAACATTTTCTGTTAGATCTTTACCCCTTTAAAAACAGTCTTTAACAGAAATGAGACTAGCACTTAACCTTCCTTAAAACTATACCATAATTCTGAGACAAATCAGAGAATTTACTGCCAAAATTCTAGAAAAAAAACCTATCAATGAAAATGACATAAACACATGGAAAATTCAATGGAACGTAATTTCAATGAATAAGAAAATAATTTCTAATACATATAAACTTATTATGTCAATTAAACACCAACATGTAGTTCTCATATCCAGATATTGGACTGAATTAGACCCATCGATCACATTTAACCAAAAAAATACATTCCATCCAAATAATTACAAGATCAATCCCCTTTAAAAACTTAATTATACACAAGTAATGATCTTTGACCACAAATCCTCCTCACTCTGTCTTTACTGTGATTCTGAAAAGGCAGATCTTTTGCATATTTTTTGGAGCTGCAAATGCTCCTTAAAACGTTGGTGCTCACTAAAAATCCAACTACAAAAAATGGGCTATGAGAAAATCACCCTTTACTGGAGATTTGCTGTGCTGCATATCCCTCCACCAGGCTTGATGAAGCTGCAAATACATATACTAGTTATTCATTTTACCCTAATTAAATGTTATATTATGCTGAAATGTAAGTGAGATCTCAACTCTCTTGGAAAGGATTCAAACAAATGGCAATCAAGTACATAACAGCTCATAAATACTTAATGCATAGTCAGTAAATACATCCACACTTTCTAAATTACTGGAGTTTATTTGACCACATATCACACTAAAGATAGTATTTATATTATATCCTTTAGAGTTGGGGTTCAGTTTTTCCTTGTATTACTGCTTATTTACACAATTCTCAATTTGTCTCTGTGAGGGCCTCTAGCTTTTATAAATTAATATTGAATGATTAATACATATATGATGAAATGTTTTGTTTATGTATTAGGCAAATGGCACCATTGTATATACAGTAGTTTAATTGTGCATTGTATATAGATATGTACCAAGATTTGCTGATTATTGTTGCCATGTTTATTGATGACATATGTCTTTATTATTGTTGTTATATATGTTTTAATTATAAAATACAATAAACATTTTTGAAAAAAAAAATAAACAGGGCAGTAAAAAGTGCATTTTAGAACAGCAACTACCCACTTCCACACACTACTACTGATTAGACCAAATTAAATTCTAGTTAAGGAAAACACTGCCTACCTATTTGCAACCAACATTCACAAATCACTTATTAAGAAAAGCATAACATATGCATAAAAGACTGACTTTTAACTAAAATCGCCTTCTGCTAAATAATACAATAAGGCTTTCATCAGGCCTGTGACAAGAACTAAAAATCATATACATGGGTAGATAAGTCAAAATAGAAAGAAAAAAAGAAGCTATCTAACCATAAACATCTAACCAGAACACTATAAATATAAATATATATCCATCTAATTATATCTAATATGTATTAGTGTGTATAAAAGCTAAGTTATTTATAACTCAGAAAAAAATATTATTTAGAAAAAATTATTTCAGAAAAATTTCAGACAAAATGCCAGTTCTTTGCATTTAAAAAATGTCATGACAATTTTTATGCTTTCAGCCCTACAAAACATGTTTATTCAATGAACACCAGTAGAAAAAAACACACAAATAGTGGATGAAGTAAACTAGTAATGTATCAAAGTGTGCAGGTGTGTATATGAGTGTTCATGAGCATGCACCAGTATGCCAAATGGAAGAATTATACCAATCCTTCATGGTATCCATGGCATGAAAAAATGTGTGTTTTGAATTTACCTTTTAAATCACTGGTGTGATGCAAGAGTGTGCTAAATCTGATCAAAGCAGAATTCAGGTTAAAGTAACTAAACATATTTACATTTATACACATAGTACATATAATTTTGGATTTTTAGTACATACAAACATTTCCTCAAAAATTCCCTAAATAAACTTTATAGATTGTGTGGCAGCTTAAATAAACAACACACTCTTAATAGAGCAATAGTAGTTAAGTCCTGATTTTTGTGAATGCATTTAATTTCAACTACCAGCACAATTCTTTTTTTTTCCAAATCACCACTGATGTCCCCTTCAAGCGTTTCCATCTCCACATAGTCCAGAATGATAAATATAAAACCAGAATGTTTGGTGTGTTCTAGTCCGGCAAGGTGAAAAATCTAAACCCACAGAGTTTATCCATCACATCAGTAACTCCTTCCTGAAATGTACCACTTCCATCAGCTGAGTCAGTACAGTCTCTTGCATGACTGTCAGTACTGATAAAGACAGAGGAAAATTAATTAATAACTTATAAAGGAAACCAATAAGAGTCAATTGCTTACTTCACAGAGACAGTAAGCATGCAGCAAAAATTAAGGACAATGTAATAAAATCACAAAGCTACAAATTAGCACTGATTTGGCCCCTTTTCTCAAAAATATGAATGATCTTGAAAATAATTTCTTAACCAGAGGATATGAAACAAAGATTTTACAAATGATCCTGGATCCCATTAGAGCTTGTAAAATTAACAATTACCCTATATGGAATAGGCTTTTATGTAGTATTTATGCAACGGGCTACCTTAATCCTAAAGAAGAGAAAAGCAAGGACAGTTGCATTCTAACTTACGCCTGTGATTTCAATAGAATTAAAACCATTATTAAAGAGAACTTGCCCATCCTCACTGACAATCAGTAGCTTGTAAGGGTTTTAGGAGAACACCCTTCTTTTGTATATAAAAAGAGCAGAAGCATATATAACTATGTGGAAAAGAAAAAGAAAAAGAAAAATAGGAAACACCAAGATGACATGAGCACTAAAATATGTGGGCTACCTAACTGCACTTTCTGTGAGTACTTGATAGGGTGTGACTCATTTGAGTGCCTCTCATACCTCTCAACTGTACCAAATTCCTCAGTATTTACTGTTTTTTGGGCTAAATAATGGGGTGCCACAAATTCCCAAGTGGCCCCTTTAATTCCCATTTTTTTTTATGTACAACTTTAAATTTTTAGCTGATGTCACCATGCATCACCAGTCTACAGGGGCATGCATGATGACATCAGCTTAGTGAGACAGACTGCCTGTTGGGCTCTGTCACATATTTGATTTGAACTGTTTTGTAGGGAAATAGGGAATATACCAGGATGGCATTCAGGGGAGCAGAGTTGTGCACAATTTAAGTTCTGCAGAGTCCACCCAACACCCATTGACTGTCCTACTCATGTCCACAGGATGAGAAAATCAGATCAGCCTCCAGTTAAGAAATAAAATTCAGTAACAAGCTCAGTTCATGCTTACACATATGAAATCTAGTAATGTTATTTTCCATCTTCCTGACGTACGTAGTAAACTACAGTATTTGGTGTCTTTGATATCAACTCTTTTTGTTATTTGTAGGCAGTGGTATAGTGGGGGGAGGGGTGAGCTGCCCCAAACAGCACCTTTTCAGATTTACTTTATTAGTTTATGTAGTTTCTGGGTGTTTTTCTTTAACAACAGTCACATCCTGTTCTTCCTGTCCACCGACCTGCACAATTTTAAACCATTTGCTGCCAACGACAATGAGTGCTCAATTCAGAACAGTAAGGGGATTGTTGCTCACAGAGGTCAGAACAAAAAGGGGATTGCTGCTCATGGAGGTCAGGACAGTAAGAGGATTGCTGCTCACTGCTCGTGGAGATCAGTGTGTGGCTGCACAAGGAGGTGTGTGTGTGTGTGTGTGTGTGTGTGTGTGTGTGTGTGTGTGTGTGCGTGTGTCTGCTCACAGAGGGGTGTGTTGTGTGGCTGCTCATGGAGGGGGGTGTTGTGTGGCTCCTTATAATGGAGTGTGTTGTGTGTGTTTGTGTATGTGCATGTGTAAAATGCCCCAGTTAGGTATACCTGGTCATTAGTGTTACTCAGGCTCAAACCCTGTACCTTAGGTACAAGAAACAAGATCCTGAATTCTCTACCCATATGACCACTTGTGATTTAAAAGATTGAACCCATAGCTCTCAACTGCCACATTTTTATGGAATGTCTGTAGTATTTTGCTCATATGTTTGGTCTGTTCCTCTTAAAATGTGTGGTTTTCTGGCAAATTGGTGAAAACTGAATTCACTAAATAATGATTTAAGTTTCAGTCTTCCTACCTTTCTGGAAATGCATGGCAATGCAAAACATTTTATTCTATCAACTTTCCAAGATTATACAAGCAATGTTTAAATGTACCTCTGGTTTTGGGGCCTTTGTCCTCCCCCACAATAAATTTAGTTTTTTTCCAGATTTCTTGTGCTGCAAAGTTGAGAGAGATAGTTGAGTGTCAAGTGAAATTTACAAGGACCTGAGACCATCAGGGGAAGAGAAGTTTAGTGCCGCTTATGCCAATTCTGTTTGCATTGTTAATAGCACAACAGGTATTTGCTATTGATGCAGTAGGTTATGGGTTGTACTCCCACAGTATGTAGATGGGTTACTGATACTGTACTCTGTTGTACTTTAAATGGGGTGGATGCTGCAGTCCTGAGAATGTCCTCTTTTAGAGGAGATGCCTTTTAACTATGAACCTGTTATCAGTTTGCCATCCATTCCCTATTGTAATGTTACTAGCTTATCATTTTTAATGTAACATAGGCAATTTATTCTTCAAGGGAAACAGGCACTTTATTTGAAGATGAAGCTGTTTGCTAGCAGCAGATTCTTCTTTAGTTACAAATCTCTTTGATGTAGAATTATTTAGATGACTTTTGCTTATGCAGAGATTGTGCGTATTTACTGATACTGATGGATTGCAATACTGAAATTAGTAAACCTTGTTTGCTGTAGCATAGACTATATCCAGGCCTGCTGAATCTAGCTTTGTTTGTATGCTTGTTGTTTGTTTGCTTGTTATTTCCCTGAAATGCTAATTCCACCTAAAACGTGGCTTTTCAGTGCTTTTGTGGATCCCTAGTGATATCTGCATTGCTTACTGTACTTATTTCCATGTTTCACTTGAAAGAAAGTTACTGTTTGTCATTTTTGCATTTAAGTTACCTGTAACACATTGCATTTAATTTACCTGGCACTTGCTCACTAAGTCAGCACTAAAAAATTAAAAGCACTACACCCTCACAAACTCCCTTTGAGTACCTTGTTCCCCACTGGCCCTTTTTTTAATTATAAAGGAATTCCCAATACTATTCTAGCATGTCCAAAGGTCAGTTGTCAATCTCCTCTCCGGTCCAGCTGGTGAATCTGGGAATCTTGAGGCAATGTTACAACTGCCTCATGTACACAGACAACCCTCTCCTCCTCCCAACAAATTCCAACACATGTGAGAGATGCAACCATATAGCCAAATTGGAGGCTAAGCTCTCTCAACTCAGTACTGGCGTAACCAGTCAGGAGGAGAAGGAAACCACACTCACTACAATTCCAGTCTCACATAGACCTACCACGACAGCAAACCAAACACATAAACACACAAAAACATACTCGGAGGCTCTAAATAAAAATCTGCCTAAGCAGCAGAGACCTCCAAAGCAGACACCCAAGCAACCGCTACCCCAAAACAAAACACGTGCAACACATAGCTCACAAAGCCAGTGTGCCGAACAGTCACATCCCTTAAGGCTAAACAACACACCTGATACACTTGTAATAGGTGACTCTATCGTCAGGCACACTGACATCCCGCTCACCAAGCTGAACAAGGAGAAGGTCAAGGTGAGCTGCCTGCTGGGCGCTAGGATCTGCCACATAACACAAGCACTCAGGTCACTCCAAGGCAAGTACAAATATGACTCAGTCATTGTCCATGCTGGTGTGAATGACCAGAGATGTACCTCTCTGGACTACATGAAAAGAGACATAGAGGAGCTCTCTGAGCATGTAGCCCAGGCCGGTATGACCCTGACCTTGAGTAGCATCTTAGCCTCACCAAGAATGATGCCACAATATGAAGACAAGATGATCAATTTCAGCAATTGGCTTAAGTATTGGTGTCATTCAAAGGGGATCAATGCCTGTCAGCCTGGGATGACATGCTCGACAAGCCATGATGCTTTGCTAGGAACGGCTTGCACCTGTCACCCCTGGGTTTTCGGATATTGGCAAAGGCTCTTGCTACCCCCATAGTGCATTTTTTAGGCAAGGCTCAAAAGACAAACCCACCTCCATAGGTATCACAAGGGATAAGAAACTAAGAGTAATGCTACTCAATGCCAGAAGTCTAAACCTCAAGATGCACACACTCGAAACTCTCCTTAGCATGGAGAACATCGATATCTGTGCAGTAACAGAAACCTGGTTCAAGGCTCCCGAGAGCACCCCAGCACTACCAGGTTATACCTCATACCATGCTTTTCGGCCCCAAAACTTGGACTGAACCACAAAAGGAGGGGGAGTATCAATATTTGTCAAAGATACCCACACCTCCAGGTTGGTGGCACAGTACAAAGCATCAGAGACTATCCATGTGCAACTAACAGTGAGTAAAACTGCCTTCCAGTTTATAGCCTGCCATAGACCACCCTCCCAAACCCAGGAACCCCACTCACCCTTCCTGAGAACACTGGAAAATATGAAGGTCTCTCCAAACACCATTATATTGGGCGACTTCAACTACCCAAACATAGACTGGGAGCATTACTCTAGCTCCAATACCCTAGCCCAAAGGTTCCTAGAATTTATAAACTCAATGCTATGGAACAACTTGTTACCACTCCCACAAGAGGGGAAAACATGCTGGACCTGATCATCACCAATGTGGGGACTCTATGCTCCAGACCAGAAGTGTATCCCTCACTGGTAAGATTAGACCATAAACTAATCTCACTGGATATTCACATCCCGACCCCACCCCCTGCCCAGAAAACCACAGTGAAAAACTTCTCTAAAGCAAATTTCACACTCCTCAAAACTGAGGTGGAATCTTTCAAAGCCCCAGGGCCTGTGGAAAATATGGCCAAGACCACAGAATCCTTTATAAACGCATTCTATGAACACCTTCAGGAATGCATGGATCATGCAATCCCAAATAAAACCAAGACCCAATCCTCCAAAGGCAGACCCCAGCCATAAACAAACTATACAATAGAAGGAGGAAGCTACTACATGATAGAGCAAAATCCCAAAAAGGGAAGGCATCTCTGATCAGTATTAGCAAAAAACTACGGGCACTCATAAAATCATCTAAGGCCAGCTTCGAGAGAAAAATTGCACAGGACACTAAGGATAATCACAAGGCTTTCTTTAGTTATGTTAGGAACCTGGGTGGGAATTCCCAGATATGATCAGAATTAGTCCAAAATGACAAAAAATACACCGAACCCACAGACATTGCCAACATCTTAGCTGACAGGATCAGCACAAACTCCCCCCCCTCCCCACCAAAAGGGCAAATATCTATCCCAGCAGAGTGCTGCCCACCTGACATCTCAGATGCTCAGGTAAGAGCCGCCCTCTCCAAAGCAAAAAACACAGCATCAATAGGACCAGACGGTGTCCCAGGCTGCATCCTACATGAACTCCAAGAAGAGCTAAACCCAAACATAAAACTACTGTTCAATCTCAGCCTTACTACAGGATATGTACCCAAAGAGTGGCATACAGCAACAGTGGTCCCTCTCCACAAAGGTGGTGCCTCAATGGATCCTGGAAACTATTGCCCCATAAGCCTGACTAGCTTGGTCTGCAAAGCTATGGAAAGGATCATCATGGACCTCATAAATAAAGATATTGGGGACCTACAAACACTGGATCCTACCCAGTTCGGCTTTGTTAAGGGCAGATCCTGCCTCTTAAACCTGGTTGATTTCTTTGAAACAGTCATCAAGGCCATTGATGAGGGGAAGGTGGTCCACACAGCCTACTTGGACCTCGCAAAAGCCTTCGATACAATACCCCACTCGGGCATTATAGATAAGCTCACCAGCTTAAATATAAACCCCTATGTCATTAAATGGGTTGCAAACTGGCTCAAGACAGAACCCACATGGTTAGAATTGCTGGAGCCACGACAGACTCCAAACCAGTTACAAGTGGCGTCCCACAAGGCTCAGTCCTGGGACTTCTCTTGTTTTGTATATATTTCTCGGAGGTACAGGCCAACATGGAAGTGACTGCAAACTGGGCGCCATAATCGACTCTCCAGCTGACACAAGCATCCTCCAAAAGGGCCTCATAGAAACAGACAACTGGTGCCAGAGCCATGGCCTTAAGCTAAACGCCAAAAAGTGTATAGTCATCCCCTTTGGAAAAAACAAAGTGCCCACAAATTACCACATAGGTGGTAATCCATTAAGTACAGAAGAAGTAATTAGGGACCTGCGGACCCAAGTTGATAGCAATCTCTCATTTGACAACCACGTGGCCAAAGTGGTTAGAAAAAACATTTTATATAGCCCACCTAATCATGAAGGGATTCACATCTAGATCAGGGGAGGTCATCGTGCCTCTTTACTCATCCCTCATCAGGCCCATAATTGAGTACAATGCCCCTTTTGGGATGCACCTTACCAGACACCTGAAGCAACTGGAAATATCCCAAAAGTACCTCACCAAGTGGATCAAAGGGCTCAAACAGATGCCATATGCTGCCCGGTTAAAGAAACTCCAGCTCTACTCAGTGGCATACCGCCTGCTCAGAGGCGATCTGTGCCTGACGTATAAAGCCATGTCCAACCCGGAATTAATGGACATGCTGCACCTCAGAAAATCCAAATCCCATCGAGCTACGTGATCGAGAGACTTGAACCTCAGCACTGAAATAAATAGGACATGCTGGAGGGACAGATTCATAACCCAGAGGCTCCCTTCACTCTGGAATAAAATCCCAGTCCAGGTTAGGCAGAGTCCCTCATTGACTCTCTTCAAGAGGAATCTTGATGAGTGGATGGGAGATCGTAGGTTTACCCCGGGTATCACTTCTGTGTCACTGTTAGACAGAGGTACAGTATACTAACCTCGAAAAAGGGCATAGCAAAATTAATTTAAAATGGGTGGCGAATGCCAAACACACTCTGGCTAGGCTTATAAATGCCCTAGGACAGATTGCCTAGTATGAACCTATGAACCTATGAAGAAGTTTGAGTAGACCTTTATGATGGAAATGTTCTGAATTGGGCAGTATTGTCATGATTTGTTCATACATTTTGTTTCATTACTTACTGGAAAAATGTTCAAAACAATCAATGTTAAATGGTCTAACAAGTGTGCTGTATTATACAAGGAATATAATTTAATACAACCAGGAAGTAAATCAAAGAACATATGTATGTTTGCATGGTCCTAAGTATGGGTGCAAGGGGCCTATGATTTGAAAACAACCGAAAGGTAAACTGTATCCACCACTGGCTAGATATAATTTTCTTTGAATGAGGGTTTTAATGCTGTTTCAATGAATGTGAGTTACAAGGGCAGAGAAATTTTAATGAGAAGTCTGTTTTCATTTTGAGACTGTACTGCTTTGTTTAGCAAATGCCTGTCAGCGTTTGTGTTATAAAATTTAAAATGAGTTTTAAATTAAATACAAATAATCATTGTAGAAATAAAGCATAAAACAGTATGCACATTACAGTGTGTATGGCAAATGGGGAGAAATAACCAAGTAATGGGACACTGAAATGGCTGCAGGGGCAGGGCTGTGTATGGGGGGGGCATTTGCCATGATTTTGTGAGGAGGAGGGAGGTGTGGCAAACTCAGACAGCCCCAGGCAGCATAAACTCCAGCCATGGCATTGTTTGTAGGTGTATTAGATTAAGGAAGCATGTATATGCAAATATTTTAAAGATGCATCTGAAGTTGCCTTTCAGCATCATTTCTAGACTCTGTTTTGCCTTTCTCTTCATTGCATTCAGTTTAGTTTTGCTTGTTAATTTTAATTATTAAATCTTCATGGTTTGTGGAATGACTGGGCATACAGTACTGTCAGGGCTACATTAAAATCAACTTCTGTATCTGATTACTGTGTGGTCTGACCTTTGCATGTCATGGAACTAGACAGTGATTTATGCAGGTTGGCTTGCCAAGTGATTGTCAAGCCTGCTGGACTGTGCATATTTGACTTTGTAAAAACCATACATGTCTAGCTCTTTTCCGGTATACACAAAGTATATTTTCTTAATACCATTTGTAAGAAGTCGGTTTACATACCTCACAACTGTCCATATTTTCACAGAATGTCCAGATTTTTGCCTCATTTTTGCTCTGTTCTTTATAAAATTTATGGTGTTCTGGTAAATCACTAAGGGTTGAAGTCACTAAATAAGGACGTACATTTGAGTTTCAGACTTCATATCCTTTAGAAAATGAATGCTAACACAAATTCTGCTTTTCTAGCAACTTTCTGAGTTTATAAGACTGATATTTGACATATGTCCCTATTTTTGGATCTTTGACCCCCACTGTTTTAGGCTTTGTCCAGATTTATTGTGATAAGCTCTTGAGAGGTATGGAGGCATCTACATACAAATAAAATAAAGCATTGTTAAAAGACTTGAATTCCCTAATATGAAACCCCAAAAAAGTCTATTTAGATGTAAACACTTAACATAGTTTGCCTGGATATATATACATGTTTTACCAGTATTAAAGCTTTTCTGATATTAATCGTTTGGGCTCCAGACCAGTCCTGGTTCACTGCTTTATCAGTATAAGAGGTCTGTTCCTTGTTTTCATGGTTGCATCTGTACAAGGTCAGAGCTGAACACTCTCTAGAATATGAAACTGTGTTGAAGCCATTTGGATCATTTTTCATTAAAATTTTGCAGACTTTGTAAATGACTTATGATTTATGTTAATTATTTCTAGGATATACTTCCAGCTTTCCATAGCAAGGTACCTACATATCTATTTCCTCTGAGTCCTGAGCCATCCCTGAAAAGTTTTTTAGCTGGTTACCAGGAAAAGAAAATATTTCTGCTTTCACATTAATCACAGTCCTGCTTATAAAAAGGGGTTTACTTGGCCTCTTGACTGTGAATGAAATTACCTGTGGTGAGGAAAGGGGGGGGGTCATCTATCATAAAACATTGTGACAGTTTAAGTTGACTACTAGAAGTATTTAGTGTTTTTAACATATGTTGAGTTTGGCACGTGAATAACATGAGGAATTGTCTAAAGCATAGACCAAAAACATGCACATAGACCAAAACAATCTTTTTTTTCTGAGGTGGTGAAGGCCAGTGAACTTTCAAAATCTAGCTAACTAGTGCATTGCAAGCTTGACTGGAATTCAGTCATCATCATCAAACCCCCCTTTTTTCTGATTTTCTCCATGGGGGTCTGCTGTTGCTTGTTTTCAACTGTAAACATCCCTCTCGATACAATGCAGTTTTATTTTTATAAAAGAAAATTGTATTTTAACAACAAGGAGGCAAGTGCCCACCAGTACCACCTTAAACTCAATTCTCCTTTAATGTACATTTAGTTTAAGGTGCTGGATGTAACATATAGTATACAGTAATAGTCTGTTATGTGATGCTACATTGGTTTTTAATTGCAGACATAATAGTAAACCATGTGGTCATTCACTTACTGCCTCTTGTATATGTGCATCTAGCCTGTAGGCATGCACTTATATGAAGTATCTACATATCTATATCTATCAATATATAGATAGAGCACTATAGTAGCAACCTGTGCTAATTCTCACAAAACAGAATTTATATGTCAAAAATCTATAAACAGTGGTGTAAATTATGCTGACATCAGTGTCATACAGTGCACATTGTAAACAGCAATATTGATTTAAATGAAGTAAGTGTATTGTTAAGTTGTAACTGTTAGTTTAAGAACAGAAAATATATGGCTGTTTTAGTAAGAGCAGGTTTGTTTAATGAGCTAGTTAACAAAATATAGTCAGGCAGCATTTGCTGTTTATGAAAGGAGACTTGGTATCCAGAACAACAGCTCTGGCAGAAAGAATAAGCCACACTGAAGAAAGCCTGGAAGAAGAATTGTTCCTGCCAGAGGAAACTAGAGGGAAACAGTCAGAGATAATGCTATCCATAGAGGCTATTACCCAGCAGTATAAGACAGTTAATTAATTACTAGTCCTCACTACTTTAAAAATGTATCATTCATCTTATTTTATAAAAGAGGTTGAAAATGTTATTGAAAATCACACAATCTTCTCATCGATCAAAAATATAAAATATACAACAATATTAAGTTAGAAATCAGAAAGAAATGTAACTATTACATTATAATTTTTTTAAGTAGTGAGAATTAGTAATTAATTAATTGATTATGTTTATTGGTAAAGATGAGTCATGTGACAAGTAGAGAGGGTTTTTTAAACTTGTGGGAATGTGTGTGTTTGATTCTGATGAAGTCTTGGCTACAAGCAGACGAAAGTGCTTAATCAGTGGTTGAAATAAAAGTGGTTCTTGAAATGACATATGTGGAGTTGTTTCCTTTCCAGTTATTGTTTCAGAATTCAGGGAAACACTTTCTAAAATTAGCACAATTGCATCTGGCTGCTCATGGTACTGAACGCAGC
>NC_056728.1:367384354-367441854 GCF_019279795.1 Protopterus annectens | reverse complement strand
TGGGACTCCACTCGTGACTGGCTGGCAGTCTGACTTGGAGTCTGCTACTTTCACACTGTGTGTTCTATCTGTGAGCCAGTTTGCAACACACCTAACAATATAGGGGTTGATGCCTAGTTTGGTGAGTTTATCAATAATTCCTGAGTGAGGAATGGTATCAAAGGCCTTGGCCAGCTCCAGGTAGGCTGTATGAAATGCCCTAACTTTATCCACCTCTCTGGTGACTGACTCAAAGAAGTCAACCAGGTTAAGCAGGCATGATCTACCTTTCACAAAACCAAAGTGCATGGGATCTAAAGTTTGGACATCCCTATGTCCTTGTTAATTAGGTCCATGTTGATGCTCTCCATAGCCTTACATGTCAGACTCATTAGGCTAATGGGGTGATAATTTCCAGGGTCTGTAGTCGCTCCTTCTTTATGGAGAGGGATGACTGTAGCAGTACTCCATTCGGTAGGGACAAAGTCTGAGGTGAGGCTGTGAGTGAACAGAGCACACAGATGTGCTGCCAGTTCTCTTTGTAATGCATGCAGAACACAGCCAGGGATACTGTCAGATCCCATGGAAGCTATATTCTTGGCCTTAGATAATGAAGCTTTAACCTGTGCTGCAGTAATGCAGGGTGCCTGGCATTCTTCCGGTATTGAGATTGGTCCTTTAGGGGGTTGAGTGGGGTAAAGTTGGCACTGAATCTATCGGCCAGTATGTTGGCAATATCTGTTGGCTCTGTATAGGAGTTACCATTGTGCAGTAACTCAGAGCAAATCTGGGTATTGCCATGGAGATTCTTGATATAACAAAAGAAGGCTTTGTGGTTGTTTTTAGTGTCTGCCACAATTCTGCCTTCATAGCTGGCTTTGGAGGTTTTGATGAGGGATCTCAACTTTTTGTTGAGGTGAATAAGGGAATTTTTCCTGTCTTGGGACTTCACCTTTTTCTTCAACAGTTTCTTCCATCTATTGTAGAGTTTATTAATGGTAGGGGACCACCAGACTGGCTTAATTGTTTTTGGAGGAGAGCTTGTTGGTTCTGTTGGGTATGGCTAGTTCCATGCATTTATGTACGTGTTCATACAGTGTATTGGTGTATTATTCAGCAGTCATGCATATATTTTCCATTGGCATGGGTGCCGTGAAGTTAGCCTCCTCTGTTTTTAGTTGTCCAAAGTCAGGTTAGGAGAAGTTTTTCATGGTGGATACCTTTGCGGTGGGTGTGGGTGAGATGTGGATTTGCATGATGATTAGTTTGTGGTTGGATCTAACCAGGGAGAAATTGACTACTGATGTAGAGCAACAGTTGCCCATGTTAGTAATAACTAGGTCAAGTATATTGCTTCCTCTAGTGGGGATAAGAATGAGCTGGTGTAGGGCATTGGAACTGATGAATTCCAGGAAGCGTTGGGCCAGTGCATTGGTACTTGAGTAGTTTTCCCAGTTGATGGAGGGGTAGTTAAAGTCTCCTAGTATAAGAGTGTTAGGTTGGACCTTGATAGATTTCAGGGTGTTTAGGAACATGGAGTGAGAGTCTAGGGACATGACTGGGGACCTATAGCAGGCTATGACCTGGATCACAGTCTTACCCAATTTAGTTGTACCTGAAGTATCTCAGATGCATTATGAGGGGGCTACTAGTCTGGAAGTGTGCACATCCTTTATGAATATGGAGACACTACCACCTTTGGAGCTTCGGTACATGTTTCTGGGCCGAAAAGTGTGGAATGAGTTAAAGGCTGGTAGCACAGGGGTGCTTTCTGCTGCTTTAAACCATGCCTCTATTACAGCACAAATGTCGATGTTCTCCATTTTAAGGAGTGCTCCGACCAAGTGTATCTTGAGATTTATACTTCTAGCATTGAGCAGCATTACCCTCAGATTGCATTTATTTATAGTTGTTACAGTGGAAATTTGGTCTTTGGGACACCACCTAAAAAAGCCACTGTGGGGGTGGCATGATCCTTAGCCAGTACCCAGAAACACAGGGGTGACAGATGCAGGCCAGCTCTGGCAAAGCATTGAGGTCTGTCACTCATGTCATCCCAAGCAGACACTGGATCCCCTTAGAATGACACCAGAATCTTAGCCAATTGTTGAAGTCAATCATTTTTTATTTGTACTGTGGTATAATTCTGGGTGATGGTGGGATACTGCTCAGGGCTAGTGCCATTCCTGCCTGGGCCACGTAATCCAAGAGATCCATTATGTGTCTTTTCATGTAGTCCAGGGAGGTGTGTCCCAGGTCATTCACACCCACATGGACAATGACAGAGTCATATTTGTACTTGTTGTGGAGTGACCTAAGTGTGTGTGGTATGTGTCAGATTCTGGCAGCTGATAGACAGCTGACTGTTACCTTCTCCTTATTCAACCTAGTGAGTGGGACATCTGTGTGCCTCACTATTGAGTCACCTATGATTAATATATTGGGAAGGGTGTTTAGCCTTAGGGGATAAGGTTGAGGGGCACACTGTGGAGGTGAGCTATGTGTCCTGTGGTTTGTGCTGTGTTGTGGTGGTCAACTGCATTTCTGTCTTGGAAGTCTCTGCTGTTTGGGTAAATTTCTACTGAGTGCCTCAGTGAAGGTGGGTGTGGTTTGTGTTTTTATGTGAGAGCTGTGATAGTGGGTGATCTGGAGGGCTATGTATTCCATGTGGTGTGGTGCAGGTGTTGACCTTCTCCTCTTGACAAGCTAGACCGGTCTTGGCTGAAGAGTGCATATCTTCCAATTTGGTGATATAAGTGCATCTCTCACAAGTCTGAGTGTTGGGAAGTAAGAGAAGAGGGATGTCTGTGTACAAGAGGCAGTTGCTACACTGTCTCAGAATACCCAAGTGCACCAGGTTAATAGGAGAAAGCACAGGGAACTGCTCTTTAATCATGCCAGGAGGACTGGTCATAACTACTAAGTACTGGACCTATTTCCATGAAGAACGACTAGTGCAGATGGCTCTTAGGTGTGCTATAATAATTGCTACAAAAACCTGTTGAAGTGCAAAGTGACTAGGGTATTTTGTGCAAGAGAGAAAGAACTAGCAAGATCTAAGGGAAAAACTGAAGAGCAGACTTTCTTGCACCAGTAATAGTTTACCTCAGCTCAGCACCGCTAAGAGGAGCTTAAACAAGCGCAAACCCATGCAAATGCAGGCTTTTAAACCAGAAAGTTGAAAGGGATGGAAAATCTGCCATAATGTTCAATAAACTACAATTTCTGGGCCAGAAACTATTCCAGTTTTTGTTGTTTGTTCAGTCAGAATGGTATAGTGCAGGCATTAATGAATCGCAGAGAATATGGCCTTCACAATAAATTATTTAGGGTTAAACAGTACAAGTACTGAATTTGGTCTTACACATGAAGTCTCTTAAAAGATGTCCTTCAATACAAGTGGGTGACGATTTTTTTTTAAATATGTGGCAGGGCTAGCCAACTGACCATGTAAATCTTGGCTGTTAAAGTGGCACCCTGACCCCATGTGCAAAAATGGAAAAAGGGGTTGAGGATGGATGGATTCAAGGTTAGAGTTTACCATGTCAGATCTTATTGTTCATTACACATATTAGCTTTTTTTCAGAATAGCAACACATCAGCTGGGATTCATGAGCACCTACATGTTGTACCAAGACCATCCGTTTGATGAGTAGCAACAGGAGAGCTGTTTGCAATTCAGCAAACAGCAGTACATGTCATACCTGGCAGCAAATAACCTAATGAGCAAATAAAGAGCTGAAGTACATGTTAATGAAGCAAATAATTGTGGCAGAGCAATTCAGAAATGTATATAATGAACACCTAAATGTCACACATGCTTTAGCACTGAATTCCAAATTATGCTGGAATAAGCCACCAGGAAACTTTAAAATGTTAAGTGTTGCAATAGCCAATGTTTCAATCAATCTAGCTGTGTCTGAGTTCAAATCCTTGCACTAGGAATTTGTGAGTACTACCCAAAGGTTTATTGTTCTACATTCAGTAAGTTAGAACACCATTGCAGTCACTTCATATAGACATTTTATGTGCACTGGGCTTTAATATAAGGTGCTGCTGTTAATGCCGCAATACTTCAGCCAAGGAGGCATAGAGTGTTTAGACAATATTTTACATGTCATGGGCTACATGAAATAGAAACAATAGATTATTATAAGAAGGCAGGGATACTGTAGAACAAACTGTGAACAAATGGATTCTTCATGACTGTGTAAACTATGTATATAATAATGCTTACTAGATATATGCACTTTTCAGCTGTCCCACAAGGGGCACAGAGGGGCTGTCACAAGCCTCTGCCTCAAGAATAATTCACCAGCTTTGCAATGCAATGCTGCAGTGTGTGGGGGAGCATATCTGAAAGAATTGATGAGACTGTACTAAACTGGAATTAACTGGAAACAACTGAAATGAGACTGGAAAGAAAGTCTTTCCCCAGGACTCAGTAAGCTCTGCACGGTGTGCTGGAATAGTGCAAGAGCTGCTGCACGCAATATGGCTAACGAGCTATCCAGGAACGAGCTCCCAGGACGTGCACTAGCACTCCTACACTATTCCTGCATGGAAACCACTGCTATATGCCAATTACCTCATTTGCTGGTGAAAACCATGCAAATGAAGTGAATTAGCAATCCAGGAGCAGGCAGGCGTCTGTGCAGGAATAGTGTAACCTGCAGAAATGTATTCGGTTACTAACCAAATACATTTTTGCAAATTGCACAACAGAGGCATGACAGCTCCAAAGAAAGCAGGTATTCAATGTAGTAGGCATGCTAATGGCCAAATATATGGCTACTGGCATGGGAAATAGTTGCAAAATTATAAAAAATAACTTTTATTTTTTTGGCCGATTTTGGCCGTTTAAGCATAGGGCAGTGGTGAGCAAACAAGACTGGAACGAAAATATGAAAACATTTGGAAATAAGCTTCTAAACCCAAATCAACATTTTGCTATGATAGTCAATGGCATGCATAAGACAACAATACCAGGGAATATTGGTTGCTAATGATGAAAACACAGTAACGCTGTTTCCTAAAGGTCTGCTCCAAAACAACGAAAAGTAGAGTAAAATGTAGAAACACTGGAGACGGACCACCACAATAAATGGAAAATATTTAATGGTAAAGGACAAGCGCTTTCGCGTACATAAAGCACGCTTCTTCAGATCCATAAAAATACATTTTACAGATGTCATTTATATACAAAAAGTTTCTCATTAGTAAATCAATCAAGACAATCAACTAATCCAATAATCAAATAATCAAATAGTTAATTAATTAATTGATGAACTGTAGATTCATTGTCCTATTAGTGGATCAAAGAGCTGGTTTTAGTATACAAAAGCATTACTTAAACTCTGACACCACAATTTTTATATACATAATAAACAAGATAAAAACTTTCAAAAACTTTTAAAAAATGTTTAAAAAACTGTTTAAAAATCTTAGCGTGTCATATAACATTCACTACCTAGCATATTTATTCATTGTGCTATATCTTAACTATAATAATCAATCTAGCCACTAGATTAGCCGCTAAGCTAAGTGATTATTTCATCTCTGAAAGAGCTAGAAACTAAGTGGTTACAATGTCTCAGCTAGAAGAAGAAATAGCATTGAGCAGACTAACATAAAATAAAATAAAATAGGTGTTTGGACGCATTAAAAACATGTCTTTCCTGTTTCAATATCTATTTACATGTATCTATTGAAATAAATATATACTTGAAAGTTGTTGATAGTCAACTTTCTCAATGTACAAAAATTCATATATATCACATGATATTTAGTAGATAAAACATGCTTATATAATGTGTGGAAGAACAAATGTGTGTTTATATGTACGGCACTATTTAATTTATCAGTTAACATTCAGAGTCAATCTGTAGAAAAAAACTGTGAAATGTATATGCATGTTTTAAATGTAATAAATATCTGTATAAACATTATGAATAATATAAATATTATAAAATATGAATATTATGGATATAATTAAAAATATATATATGAAATATTGTGTAAATCTTGTAGACTGAAATATTAATTCATAGATGTAATAAATACATATTAAATAAATAATGAAGAAAATTTAATAGATGGAAATTTTACGTGTAATGACGCTTAATAATAGTAATGGTGTATAATAATATAAAATAACAATGCTTATGATAATGAATAAAGTGGATGAAAGCATATTAAACAAAAAACTTATGTCAAAATTACAATCTGCTAGTCTCAACTAATTAATATATACTAAAAATATATTCCTGACTAAAAGGATATTAATAGAAAAGCTGTCAGATTAAGCTTATATATAAAATATATTCATTTGACACTACGTGCTTTCAAGGGAGCTCTTACACTCACATATTGATTCAGGTTGCTAAGGCGGAAGGCTCAGTGTGAGTATGGTAACTATGAATTAGCATTCAGTTTTATGCAAATGAGGGGACTGATACTAAATCACAGAATTACTGTCAGTGTTAGCTTGCACCCAACTGTGTAGGTGCAACAACACCATGGTATAAGTATAAGAGGTAAATGACCTCATAAGGGGGAGTGTCATGCATGCTGTAAGTTTATTAGAGCTCTGTGGCCCATGTTTGCCCTTAGCTAAGGACAGCTAAGGAAGGGGGTGTGTCTGAGGCTGCCTAGCAGTGCTTACAATGCCTAAATGGGTGAGCGCGCCTCACACCGGGTTTAAAAAAAAAAAAACACAGGAAATAGCAGCTCTGTTCATATCTGAGCACTGAGTATGTGCGGGTGCTTCGGGGCTTAAACAGGAAGGCAATGGGAAGGGAAAACAGCAGTAGGAAGGCAATCAAGGAGAACCAGCATAGCTGGCAGGTGAAATGTATCAGAATCAACCAATTACACAGGCAGCAGCCCAGCCCAGCACACTACTATAAAGTATGCAAACACCTTCACTCTGGTTTTTCCCACAAACTCTACACCACTGGTGTACTCTGACGGGGAAATTTTACCTAACAAAACTAACAAAATGTTAATGGCTGCTGTTTCTCTCATACATCAATATATGGAAGAGACTGAGGGTGGTGAGGATGTGAATGCTGACAACCAATCCACAGTGAGGAGGAGAAGCGTGTACAGACCCAGCGTAACCTGCAAGGGGCTACATGATCTGGAGATAGTGGAGCACTATAGGGTGGACAGGGACATTCTACAGAAAAATTGTTGTGCTGTACTGGCCACAACTCACACACAGAACCAACACAGGGGAACCAATCCCAGTGGATACCAAGGTATGTGTAGGCTTAAAAATACTAGCCTCAGGTACCTTCCAAAGGCCAACTGGGGATATCATGGGGATATCACAGGCATCAGCATCCAGGGTACTCCACCAATTCCTGGATGCCATGACAGCACATGATGGTGAGCATATATATTTCCTCAACACTTGTGAGGCATTGACCAGCAATATGCGTCTCTTCCACCAAATAGCAGAATACCCTGAGATAGTGGGTGCTATAGACTGTATGCACATACACATTAAAGCACCACCCGGTGAGCGAGGTAGGGTCTACATAAACTGCAAGGGCCCCCCCCCCCAACTGCCAGGTTTTGTGTGATGCCCAGGGCATTATCTTGAATGTGTGTGTGTTGGCAGACTTGGAAGCTATCATGACTTCCACATCTGGCATATGACACAGCTTTACCAGACATTTGCCAGAGGTGATATCCCATATGGTCACCTAGTGGGGGATGCTGGTTATGCACTGGAGCCGTGGCTGATGACACACATCAGAAATGCACACATACATGAACAAGAACTCCATAATGAGGCACAAGCACAAACCAGAATCATAACAGAACGTGTGTTTGAGATGCTCAAGTCATGGTTCCGCTGCCTGGGCATATCCAGTAGAGCCTTGCAGTACTCTCCAGCTACATGTACACAAATTTTCATTGTATGTGCCATGTTACACAATATGATTCTGTGGAAACAGCTGCAGCAGGAACAGCACGGGACAGAAAACACAGCCCCCCACCATTGCCAAAGCCATCACAGGCACAGAGGGATTTGGACAAGGAGCAACCTGAGCCTGCCCATGTAGGCAGAAGGAGGCATGCCCAGTATGCCCAGGCTTTGGCAAAGAGGCAACGCATAGCACATACACTGACATGGTAAGGACCCAGGGAATGACACCTCTCTCTTACTTGCACATACAGTTAAAGGGATGCCAAACATGGCACTACCTGTGCTTTAACATGCATAGAGAGTGTACTATGTGCATCCAACATAGTCAGCCCTCCAGCACCATCCACAATATTGGCACAGCCACAAGGTAAGTCACTCTTCCTATCAATTGCTGAATGGAGTAGTATGATCTGTTGTATCTATGGTATGGATGTGAGCATGCAAGGGAATCTGGTGACTGAATGGGATGGCATCAGATAGTGGACGCTTATATAGGCAGCATGAAATCCATAACAAATACTGGTGTCAACAAAGTAGGCAGTACTAGACAAGGTGACAAATCCACTGCAGTCCATGTGGTGGCCTAAATGTGTGTCCATAGAAAACATACATGCATGTCAGTGAGGCTCACATACAAACATCAGCCTCAGCCAGCAGGACAGGTGTAGATGAACATAAAGAAAGGCTGTGATACGGCCTCCAATTGATGGCAATGGTGAACAACCCCCCTCCAGACCTACACAGACAGACTAAAATAGGTCTGGCAGTTGTATGTTATTTCTGAAAGGTAAGAAGTCTGAAACTGAAATGTAGGTCAATAAAACCTAAGATCTGTATTTTACTGATATGCCTCCAGTCTGCATGATAGGTCAGAATACAAAACCAAATGGAAGCCAACAGAGTACCTGAAATACCAGTACAGTCATAACAGATGTTTACAGTTGTCAGGTGTGCCCCCCACAATCCTATATAGACATGCAGTAACATGTATGTGTGGGTTTAATAACAGTGGAGCACAGATTACCTGAGCTGGCCCAATTTACAGGATAGATTGTTGTATGTGTACAATATGCAGGGGTCCAAGTGTTAGGTTGTTGTGTGTTCAATATTGTCTGGAAGTGGTCAGCATGTAGGGATGGAGGGTTGTGTCTTGGTGGCCTATGGCCAGTACTGTTGATGACAGGGCCATGTTCTGACAACTGCAGTGCCAACCACAATGCATCTCAGTAATATTCACATCAGCAGTCATCCATACTCACTGTCCAGATGTCAATATCTGTCACTGTCTGAAAGATGGACATGCCATGAATGTGGGCCCTGACATACACACAGTACAGAGGTGGAAGTACCCTAGGCAGAGTACATAAAATGTAACTGTCAACTGCACACACCTTTGGAATTATACATACAGCTTAGCAGCGCATTGGATGTCTGTGTATTATGGAATATTGATATAGTCTGGCCACTCAGTGGCACACCACAAAAGGCACAGTTGTGAAGTAATGAGAGACTGCCTATGTTCCCACACAAAGCAGCATAAGGGGAATGTCCCAGGTATATCTGTGAGTCAGCTGCAAGAAGCTTTCATATCACACATACACTCAGTTTACCCCACCATCAGCTAGAGGTTTATCACAGGTCATATCCCTGCTGCTGGGAATGAGTACAGTATGCCCCCCACTTCTGTATGGGAATACCCACAGAATGCAGCATGCTGAAGAGATGTCCCATGCAGGTGTGTCCCTAGCTGTAAGCAGAACCCTGCCAGAATCCAGACCAATGGATTAATATGGACAGAAACTATTGCCATTAACAACTCACACACTTACCCTGTCACCCAAGGGGAATCCAGTGGCTCACAGCCTGGGAATGTAGGAGTGACAGAATGCACTTGCCTGCTACAGATGGCCTGCATCACTATCAAATGCCCTACAGTCCTCTGTCAAAGGCCTGTGCCTCACCCATATTGCCAATGTATGTTATCTCATGGGGTCCCAACTAACAACATAACAGTCAACAGAACACAAATGCAAGTCCATGTTGACAAATCCCAGTAGCATGCCCACCATGTCCTAAGGCATGAACTGTGAACCAACCCCTAAATACCGCTGGGATGAAGGGAAAACTATAGGGATACTTCTCAGAAATTGCTCTCATAATGTTAGGAAGAGGATAGAATAGCAGAGTGGGTGAGTGCAGAAGGATGGAGGTCATGGAGTGTGTGAAGTCTGAAACTCTGATGTGTGTCAGTACTACCCCTGCCTGCAAACCCAGTAATGGGTGGCTGCAAACCTGCTTGTAAACCACAATTTGAAGGGGAACTGACCAGATATATGAGCGGTCCCTCTGGGTAACCTGGGTGAATCTGTACAGCTGAGAGGTATGGCCACAGCAGGATATGGCCATTCTGTTACGTTGCTATATGTACAAGCAGGGGGTCCTCAGCCACCACAGCACCAAGGTGCTGGACCATTTATGCAGACCCATCAGCAAGTGTTTACAGCTACCCCTCCAGAATGGCATGAGTGTGCAAGAATATGTAGGCTGCAGACTACACTACTGGACACAACTTCATTCATCTTGATTTCCCAAGAAATAACTGTGAGCAAATAAGTATTTCTGTCAGTAAATGATGACATAATACATCACAATGTAAAACAATACATATGTCTGAAAATCTCTGCTAACAACAACCATGTAACACAAGCAGAACAGACACAATAGTTACACTATCCCACTATCTGTCACCCATTATGACACCATATTGTCAACCTATCTACAGATGTCCTACAGAAACAAGATGCTAGCTGTAGAACATCAAATCCTGGACTGGAGTACATACAACCTACCTGGAACAGATTCACACACAGTCAATACATGTTCCTACACTTGGAGAAATAATGCCCATTTCTGACAACACTGTGATCTATACACATCTGTCATTCACAGATGTCTGTGCACACACACCACATTGTACACCATTCATAGGTTCATAGGTAGGTACTAAGCTATTGGCCCTAGGGCCTATACAGGCCTAGCCAAAAATGTACCCTGGCTTTCGCCACCCAAGAAAATTATTTTCCTGTGCCCCTGTCAAGCAGAACCACAGAAGTGATCCCCGGGGTGAATTTCCTATATGCCTGGAAACCTACACAAATGCAGGGAGGACATGCAGACTCCACACAGAAGGCATCCCAGCTGAAAATTGAACCAGAAAACCTCTTGCTGTGAGGCAACAATGCTACCACTGCACCACTACGCCATCAGTATGACATCAAACATACACACACAGAGATGTGGGAAAGAGAGAGACAGACAGTGACAGAGAGATTTCCATCATGAGGCCTGTCCCACCCACCACACATACAATTGGCCAATATCATATGATGTGCTGATGTCAATCACTGTAGACATCACTTTTGGTAGCCTTCAGCCCTATAGTGTCTGTGGTGCTTGTGATAACTGTGTAACACGATTGTACAAATCAGTATTCATCTAGCATTTGTATACCCATCCCTGTCAAATGAAAAGTTGCGTGTGACTGTGTGTGTGTGTTTCCAGAGGAATGGTTTATGGCCCATTCACACACACTGCACATCCCATTGCCCATGTTAGCACTACTGCTGTGTATATGTGCGTGTGTGTGTGTGTGGGGGGGTTGTGGAGATGAATGATTTTGAGGCCATTCACAGTCACTGCACCTCCCATTGCCCTACTTTAGGAAGCCTGCTGATGTCAGTCACCTCGAAATATCCCTTTTGACAAATGCCAGCCCCATAAGCTCCATGGCGCTTGTGATAACTGTGTTATGCAATAGTGTAGCATACTAGTTAGATAGGAGTTCTCATCCCAGATCTGGAAACTGTGTGTGTGTGTGTGTGTGTGTGTGTGTGTGTGTGTGTGTGTGTGTGTGTGTGTGTGTGTGTGTGTGTGTGTGTGTGTAGATGAATGATTTTGAAGCCAGTCACTACACCTCCCATTTCCCTACTTTAGCAAGCCTGCTGATGTCAGTCATCTTGAAATAACCCTTTGGAAAAGTGCTAGCCCCATCAGCTCCATGGTGCTTGTAATAAATGCATAATTCTATAGTGTAGCATACTAGTTAGGGAAGAGTTCTAATCCCTGATATGGTAACTGTAAACTCTGTGTGTGTGTGTGTGTGTGTGGGGGGGGGGAGATGAATGATTTTGAGGTCATTCACAGTCACTACAACTCCCATTGCCCTACTTTAGTAAGCCTGCTGATGTCAGTCACCTTGAAATAACCCTTTGGTAAATTGTCAGCCCCATAAGCTCCGTGGCACTTGTAATTACTGCGTAATGCTATGGTGTAGCATACTAGTTAGGTACGAATTCTAATCCCAGACATGGCAACTGTGAAACTGTGTGTGTTTGTGTGATAGAGTGTGTGTGTTTTTGATGATACCTGCTTTTATGGACATTCACACTTACTACTCTCCCCTTACCCCTCCTTTAGCACTGCTGTGATGTTAGTCACCTTCAAAGATACCTGTGAAGAGCTCTTCAACGTGTATATTCCATGATGCGTGCCATAAATGTGGAACAAAAGTAATAGCAGTAACTACATGGGTTTAAATCTCATCTGTGACAAGTGTTTGCGTGTGTATATATGTATGTCTGTACTTTAAAGATTTTGGCCCCATTTACACCCAGTACACATCTCAGAGCCTGACTTTAGCAGACCTGCAGATATCATCCACCTTAGAAGTACCTGTTGCCAAAGATTGTTAGATAAAGGTTTGAACCTCGCTTCTGGCAAATGTAAATGTGTGCCTAGGGTAAAATAATTTTTGGGATCTCTCACCCACTACATCCCCCAATGTCAGTGTTTACAAGAGTTGGTGATGCTCCTCACCTTAGACGTACCTTGGGAGAACATCTATCTTATAAGCTCCATGAAGTGTGCGATAAATGTGGTACACTTTAGTAGCAATATATAGCTAGCTAGGAGTTTGACTCCTAGTACTGGAAAGTGTGTGTGCCATCAGTATCCTGTGTGAAGATTGCTGCGATTGTGTAATAACAGGATCCATTGTGGGGTGGGTTTTGCTAAATTATTATGTTGAGGACCTAGTACATGTCACAAAAGTCACCTTACAAAGACAACAGATGTCAAACACCGGAGAGGTTGGTGTAGACAATCCATAGCCCAACATGTGACATTATGGACTGGTGAACAATATAGTCAAGCTTTCTATTACTCAGAGAACACTCTCCACCCAAGTATCATACACAAAGACACTTGGCTAGGCAACAACCATTATTGGTAGTTCCCTGCATATTGCCTCACAGATAGTAACCATGGTGTGATTGCAGTGTACTACATGCCTGCTGGCCACAACAGTGCCACTGACATCAGAAAGTACTTTGATGTGTTACATCTCCTGACTGAGTGTGTGTTATCCAGCAAGTAACAGGACATGGCACCCTGTTCCATCCCCACAGTAGGCAAGTAAATGATTACAGTGGCTCTTTTGCTATGTTCCCCACTGGACACCTGCAACAACTGTAGGGTCTGTAAATGTAACCCACAAAGGGAATACCATGCCTTATACACATGCCCAGTATAGACAGACGTCACTAACTCTACTGAATACCTACATCATGCTGTCAATGTAGGTGCAAGCACAACCTCAGTTACATAGGCAGGTCTCACCAAATGAGGTCAGGAATGCTACATCAGAAGATAACAATCTGTCCACATAACATGCCCCAGAGACCTCAAGTATACTTCCACACTTCATAGAACATGGGTGTGGGACGTGCACAACCCAGACAATATCCATGTTATGGAATATAGATCATATACATGAGAATCAGTGCACATTACTGGCCACCCACAATAGTAACCCAGATGAGTGGATGGTGAATACAATACCCATCCCTGGGGACCACTTCAGGGACTACACCCCAGAGCTACACTGGAGACTATTGTCATGTGTCCCGATGCCAAGGTATTCCCTTTGCCTAGCCTTCTACAGCCTTCAGGCCCATTCCCCTACTACATGTGTAGCAATGAACATATGCATCTCAGTACTGGCAAATGTGTGCATGTGCGTGTGTGTGTGTGTGTGTGTGTGTGTGTGTGTGTGTGTGTGTGTGTGTGTGTGTGTGTGTGTGTGTGGATGAATGATTATGAAGCCATTCACACTCACTACAGCTCCCATTACACTACTGTAGCATGCCTGCTGATGTCATTCATCTTGAAATAACCATTTGGTCATGTTCCACCCCTATAAGCTCTGTGGTGCTTGCGATAACTGTGTAATACTATAGTGTAGCAAACCAGTTAGGTAGGCATTCTAATCCTGATCCTGCCATCTGTGATAATGTGTGTGTTTCTCTGAAAGAGTGTGTGTGTGTCTTTGGTGACACCTGATTATGTGGACATTCATACTTACTACACTTCCCATACCTCTGCTTTAGCACTGTTGCTAATGTCACTCACCTTCAAATGTACCTTTGGACAGCTCTCCCACATGTAAGGTTCACGGCACATGCAATAGCTGAGTAACACTGTAATAGCAGTATATAGTCAGGTAGGGGTTTGAAACTCAGTACGAGTAAGTGTGTGTTTGTGTGTGTGTCATCAGTATCCTGGGTGGGTATTGGGGTGATTGTGTAATGACAGGATCCATTGCAGTGTGAGTTTTGCTACATCATTATATTTAGGACCTATATGTCCCAATGTCCACATTACAAGGCCAACAGTTTTCAAACACTGTAGATGTTGTTGTAGACAATCCTCACACATAAATGTGTACAGCCATGTGCAATTACTATGTGACAGTATGGATTAGTAAATAATATAGGCAACAGTTATAATACCCAGATACCACTCCCCACCCATGGATCATACCCAAACACGCTTGGCTGTTACTCTCTTACTCTCTTCCTTTCTTACTTTGTCTCTCTCACTCTCTCTCTCTCTCCCTCTCTGGTGGATGTGGAAAAGTACTTGTGTTTTGCACAGGCAGATGTTTGAGTTTTGTAAGTAATGCTCATGATCAGCTGATGGCCTGTGCATGAATTGCAGTCTCCCACGTGCTATCTACATGTGGAACAGCTGTGGTATCATTCCTATAGCCAATTGCATGGAAACACACTCCTATAACTAAGCAATTTATGTGGGTGTTGACCCTTTTCCTTCACTGTGAGCAGGACTTCATGTGGGTGTCTGACAAACAGCATCACTGAGGGTAGTTGGAAATACCTCTTACAACATACACTGTGAGGACATGCCAACAAAGATTAGGGGGTTGTTCTAGACATGGGGACATGATGTACTTATTGCTGTTCTACATTTGAAGTAATGTTGGTTTAACAGGGTTTGTGTGGATATGGATGTTCTACATGATTTAAGGTCTGGCATGACAGTGTTATGTGGTTGAGGAAACTCTCACCTGTAGGGCTATCTGCAGACTGGCCAGAGTTTGGAGTCTTACATGTGGCGTGTTACTCACACATTTCCTATCTTTAGAAATGCAGTAGCATACTCTGATGACTGCAGTCAGTACATGGTGACATCCATGTGAGTTACTGACTTCATATCCCTCAGAAGAGATATGTCACAACAAATCCTGTTACACCAGGAATTTTCTCAGTTTATCACAGCAATATGTCAATATTGGCCATATGTTTGTGCCTCTGTCCCCCAAGTCTGTCACCCTTTGTCCATATGTCATACAGTAAGAGGTGCATATGTACAGTACATCATTATTTACTGACATCATACCTGATACCAAGCCGGTGAAATATCAGACTGCTAGACATGTTATGTATAGCAGGCCTTATATTTGAGGACAAAACCTGGACATTCTGTTGTAGTCTGTACAGTATTGAAGTCGGCGTAGTTATGGTGATTGTTGACAGAGTGTCAATATTGTATAGCAGTGTATTGTGAAAATGTTACTTGGCTTGTGTACAGACTGTGGTAGATGTCAGTGTTGTTGGTTCTGTTCTATCTGATGTTGCATGCTACTCCAGTTTCTGGTACCCTATCAGCGTATGTGTTTGTAGGGCCAGACTGAGACATGTCCCATACCACAGACAGGCATCAGACTACACAGTCTATTGGGCCAGTATGTGTAGGGTTAGTGTATGAGTAGCAAATATGAGGATGGTTTTATTCACACAGTCCATAGACTGTACTATTAACTAGGCTTACCATAATATGACTGTGTCTGTGATGAGATTGGCTGTGGTTATGCACTTTCACAGTAGTGTCTGTTACTCTGTGCTGTTACATGCTTGCAGTGCCTGCTATATTTGCAAGTACATGTGTATTCCCCCATAGAAAACTTGGGTCAGTGTTCTGGTAGTCTGCCTGTAGTTTACACAGTGCTTTGTGACATGGCTAGCAGCTCAGTTTATTTACCTAGTGTGATGTTATGTCCAGATATTTGCCAGATGTGCTGTTGCCTGGCCACCATATGTGTTGTGTATTTCTGAAAAAGTAGTGGGATGCTGTGAAGATGTATGTACCTAACTAGTGGGAAATATGTGGGCTTGGGACCTCTGCTCCTCTGGTTAATATGTGTTAGGACAGACAGGAAGGTGTGAATGCATCAACTGTGTGAGCTTATCTGTTCCAGTATTTGTGTAATATCCCAATTTTCATGGCTGTAAACATCCCCTTTGTCAGGCTTGGTCCACACATCTTGCACTAAGGAGTTCTGTGTATACCTCTGGACTGACCAGATTGTGTCAGACTGTCCATCTTTAGTGGTCATATTTCTATTGTATTCCACAGGATCATTATTGTGATTTGTGTGGTACTTCATTATGATGATCTTATGATGTCTGTTAGTAACTGATGGTTTACATGTCAGAATCAGAAGTGACTTCCTACACAACATGCCTGTGGACACAACCCCTGTTACTGTAGCAACATTTTACATTTATACCTACAATCCTTACATTACATTGCCTTGCACTAAGAGATTGTGACTTATGGTGTTGAGGTATGACTATACTACATGTTATGGGGATATTATATATATATATATATATATGTATATATATATATATATATATATATATATATATATATATATGTATGTGTGTGTGTGTGTGTGTGTGTGTGTGTGTGTGTGTGTGTGTGTGTGTGTGTATGTACATGTATACATTTATCTACATGTGTATAGATATATATATATATATATATATATATATATATATATATATATATATATATATATATATATATATATATATATATATATATATATATATATATATATATATATATATATATATATATATATATACATATCCTTGTTATGTGTAAGCATGGGTGTTGCATATACCTTCCCCGATGTATGCCACCATATTTATCTGATATGTGTATATTTAGATATAAAAACATGACTGATTCAACACTATTTTCACTTGCAGGTAGTAAACAATTGTAGTCAAAGCAGTTATTCACTACTATTCAGTATGTATCCTGAATGATATATTTGGAAAAACAACAGATGTCTTCACAGCTCCGTTGGCTTAGTGGTTAAGACCTGCAAGGGCTGTTTATTTTGTTGCTAGGCAGAACAAGGACTGTTGGATACAGAGTGGTTAAGGCAGCTGTGAGCAGCTTTAAGCGGGTTTGCGTGGGTTTGAGAGACGGTAAGTGGTGCTAACATACGGTTAAACTAATAAGTGCATACACCATGTAGGCCTCCCTTACCAGTGCACAAATATGCTTAGCTTTTACATTTAAGCAATGCTTACACCTGCTAAGCATATCTCAGCCCTTGTAAGAAGTGATCACATTCCAGTCTGATAAAATCGCAGGGTAATGACATCTTTAAGTGTATTAAATTCCATGTACATAACATGCTTCTATGTGCTGTCATTACAATAGCAAGCGGTGTGAGTATACTGTATACGACACCTGAGTATACATGCCTAGTACAACAATCTTTTCTCTTTGTATGTGTTTCATACATGGGTATTTTCCCAGGTTATATGCAGTCACACTTGCATGTATTGTATCATTACATTACTACTTTTAACAGTGCTTTTCCAAGTAAGAGTATATTGCAGATTGTAGTACTGGAGCCATACACCCCTGCATGCAAAGCTGGACTCTGAGTACTGACTATCGTGTTCTTAGTGTGTGAGCTGTATGTTATTAAGTATCTGCTACTGGATATTGATCTGATATGTGGATATTAACTGTAAACTACTATGTGTTTAGAACATGTCATTGAGGACTGCTGTCATGTAGTAATGAAATACCTATCAGTGTGAGGTGTCTATATGTCAAAAGATTCATCCTAATGCATAACCTGTTGGCTAGCTGATTTCTGTCTGTCCTCTGTACAGCTGTGCAGATGTCAGGTATTCATCTTGGCTGCTTACAGGCAATCTATAATTGACTGACACTGACATGTCTGCCCAGCTGTGTTATGAATGCCACAGCTAGGAAACCCCACCCTGTGTGCACCACATGCCATGGATACTTTAACCAGACTACCACAGTCACGAGAACATGATTGGGTACAGGTCTCTAACCCAGACACTGACCATGTTATGTAATATATGTTGCATTCATGTCAATTGGAGCAACTCACTGGCCCTCTGCAAGAGAAAACCAGATGATTGGATGTTGAATTTAACTGTCACCCTGAGGAACACTCAAGTGGCATAGGTTGATAGATGGCCCACTGACAAATGTCAGGTGGCATGATACCAGTGTACCCACATGTCCTACTCTTCTCATCTCTCCATGGACATTAGCCTGGTACACACCTAAGAACTCCTGCACCTATGGACCCCAGCACTGACAAATGTGTCAATCTGCATTACTGAGAATAACAGTGTCTGTGTGTTTTTAACTTGTAGTTGACAATACCCTGTGGGTCTTCTCACCAACTACACCCCCAATTGCCTTACTTAGAAATGGCTGCTGCTGTAATTGATGTTAAATGTACCTTGTTACACTCTTCACTCTATGGGCTACCTGGAGCTTGCAGTACCAGCATAACACTGTTCTACAAATGGGTAGATAGGTGTGGGTTACCCTCTGAGTCCTGGCAAGTGTGTGTATGTGTGCAAGTGTGTATACTTGTAGGAGACAGCATTCTGAGGCCACATTCTCCAAATACAATAAAACTTGCCATACATTATAAGGGATGGTGTTGTTGCAGACATTATTAGAGCCATGAAAATCCCTCAGCCTACTGTCCCTGTGGCATGTGCAATACATGCATATCCCTGTAGTAGCACTGATTAGATAGAAAAAAGGTTGCATTATAGTCCTGGTCAATGTATGATTGTGAGTATGTCAGAGCATTATCACGGGTTTCAGTGAGTACAATATCCAGTGTGGTGTGGGTGCTGGGTATACTGTCGTTACACCATAATACCCACAGTACATGTTCGAAGGTCCACTGCATGAGGACCGCTGTCATAATCAAACATACAGGTAACTGGTTTCACTATCCAGTCCAATGATGCATGTGCTCTCTGCAAATTCTCTGTAATAGAAAGGACTCACTGACAAGGTGGTTAGCACTGATAAACCCAGGTCTGTCAGATTTGTCTATGACTGTTATGTGTTTGGCAATGTATATATGACATCATGTCATACTGTGTATAGTTCATTAACACCCAGTACATCCTCCATTGCCATAGTGTACAAGGCCTGTTGATGTTCTTCTCTTAACAAGAAACTCGGGACACACCTCATCCTCAAAGCTCTGTGGTGTGTGCAATTAAGGCCAAACACATTAGTAGCAATCATTATCTAGGTACGGGTCCTACTCTCAGTGTTGTCAAGTAAATGTTTGTGTATTTGAAGAGATCTACTTAAGTTTGCAGAAAATGCATGTCCCAGGAGATCATTTGTCCAATAACTAACTGGCAAAAGGTAACATTTCAAATAAATCATTTTGTGGAAATTCATTCCATCAAAACTAGTAGTAGATTTGTAAATGCCCTCTTCCCCTCTGTACAGCTGTACAGTGATACTGGAGTTGGTATATATAGTTAGGTGTGGTCGTTGTGGGCACAGCCACCCACATTGGAGTTATTGTTCTGCATATCTCCCTGCTTAGTCTATTATACTGTACAGTTTATGGTAACAAGTTAAGTAGTTGTTAATCACACTATGTGTGGTTCTGCACCACCCCATACCCTCCAAAGTGGGGGGTTACACCCACACCAGCACACCTATGTCTACCAACTCCAGGATTTCACTACTTTGGGGAAGAGGACATATACCCTGCCAGTACCATCATCAATGACATTAAACTGGCAGACCGATACTGATGTGATGTTTTGCCTATTTGTTCTTGGAGGAATTACATAGGCCAAAATGAGTTCACTGCAAAATTAAGTATATCCATGTGTACAGTATTCTCTGTGCATTGGATCAACACCAAAGCCTGCGTGTGTGTGTGTGTGTGTGTGTGTGTGTGTGTGTGTGTGTGTGTGTGTGTGTGTGTGTGTGTGTGTGTGTGTGTGTTATTCACAAACATTTGGTATGTGCCATCCAACACACTTACCATTGTCCACTGTAGAAGAACTGCTGACCTCAGCCACCATGCACTCACCTGTATACACCCCTCAGACCTATCAGCCATGTGGCACATGCAGTAACTGTTATACAGACCTGTTACTCATGTTCAGCTGTACCCAGGATATGACGCAGTCAATGTGTCACCACAGTGCCATACCCTTTGTAGGAAAGGACAGCCAAACAATATCCTGCTGACACATAGACACCTACAACACAAACTGAATACATTATGGAGACCACAATCAGTCAGTGTTAAGAACAGCTATAATGCATCATGGCTGGACAGCTACATACTCTGAAATGTAAGCATTAAACATTCCAGCTGAAAACATGTTAAACAGCATTACATTGCTAAACCTTAGTACATTCATCCTGTGCATCAGAACCATTTTAGCATGTCCCTGCATTGATGTTATGGATGACAGGGATGTGGCACAGGTATCATCATATGCATAGGGTGCGTTGTGGGTTTGCCAGAGATCTAGGCTGAGCCATATGGCTGAAATCATGTGTATGTGTTAGGGGGTTCTTTATCAACTGGGCTGTGCAGATGTGGTGTGTGTAGGTATGGAGGTGCCTTAGCTGTGTTGGTGATGTGTGTGTGTATGTATGCTCACAGATCTGCCATCTGGTGGCCCTATACAGGGATTTGTTGGACAGCTGCAGACCGTACATGACAAGGTGTACAGTTTACTGTGTCTGGCCATGGACATGGAAACTGTGCCTGCCAGGGGTTCCTCGGGCACTACCAGGTAGAGGCCCAGATAGGTTACTCTCCCCTGATGATAATTGTCCACTGAATCCACATCCCTGTTTGGCCAGAACCACGTGCACATGGCCTGCTGCATTGTGGTGTGGACAGCACTCCCCCTGCAGTGCTAGTGCTGGTACTGCAACAACAGGAGTGGCTGTGACTTGTTGCACGTCCATGTAGACCTCCACCTGTTGGTGTTGCTGACCTACATCTACGTGGCTGACACCCTACTCCCACCACATGCTCTAATGCAGACACCACATGGTCAAGGATTCTCACCATCTCACCCAACCATCTATGTAGAAGCACTATAAAATAACAGTGAGCACCTGCAAAATCACGGATGTTGTCAAGTACAGCAGAATGAGTAGCCCTCTGGAGCCTCAGTCTCTATCTGGTGTAATGTTCCATACATGCATGTGCCTCCATGATGGCCCTAAACATGCATCTGGTGACATCTGCTGTGGCACTTCTGCCAGGGGCATGATGGCACGCAGCCCTCCTACAAGCACCCCTGTACATCTGCCTGTGTGGTACCTCACCTGTCATCTGGCTATGGCTGTTTTTTACAGATACACTTACCATAGTCCCCACACTGTCCTGTCCAATGCCACCACCCACCAACTGTCCCTCATCTATGGCCACTGGTGATGATGTATGCATGGGCATTGTGACTGTGTGTGGGGATGGGGTGGATAAAAGTGGGATGTCAACCAATGGCAAAGATATAGCCCCTGAAAACCCTGCCGGTGTCTCACCATACCTATCATCATTGTCAGAGTCTGTATGGACACTAACATCAGTTTGCCTGCAGGAGGGACCCTGACCCACCTCGCCACCTGTGAGGAGAAAACAAAAAATGTAATTAAAGACCTATACATTACTGTTACCTCTAGACACACACACACACGCACACACACACACACACACACACACACACACACACACACACACACACACACACACACACACACACACACACACACACTTACAGGTGAGGTGGCACAAGGATATTTCATAGACCTCTCATTTCCCAACAGTCAACATGTCACTCAACAGCATGCACTGAAGCTATACTCAATCCTTGATACTACACACTGCACCCATGTACACAGCATTGCTGTGCACCTGTACAGCACCCTGGCATGTACTGTGCACCATACCTCATGAGTGTACACACCATTGCTAAATGTGTATATGTGTGGCAGTTATGTTTGCTCTGTTGCTCACAGCCCCTATGTGTTTGTCTGACACATACCCGAGAAGATATGAGGACTGATGTCAATAGTTAATGCCTGACCTCTGATTTGCAGATCCCATCATCTGTAGTGCATGTATGAGCAATAAATCTGATTACATTGACAATCTTCAAAGCTTAATGTGGATATCAGGAGTGTACACATCCTTGTTGACATGCCAGCCTCTTCCATGATATGCAATGGGGCCACAATACTGCATATGTTAACATTACACACACCTGATATGTGACATATGACCTGTGCAATCCAATGCATTATCAAACAAATGTGTTATTCTTGTAGATGCTGAATGAGATGCATGCAATATATGGGTTGCATAAGTGTGCACACCCTTAACAGAATGGTTTGTTGCAGCACATGTTAAGTGAACTGCAGCATGCACTATTCCTGGAAGGGGTACACTAGCATGGCCAATCTTCACTTGCCATTATTTGTTCACTCCACCCTACAAATGTCCCCTGATTCTGCCGGATTGCAGGGTCAGCTGATGTGCATAACACTTGGAGGTCACACAGTGCCTTCACTATTGCTGTGGAGTCAGGGTTATGTATGGCACAATTCATGACCTTGACTTTGTTCAGATACAGTCATTCTTAGTGAGCTTTGGATGTATGCTTCAGTTCACGTTTGTGTTTCAGGATGACACCCCTGTCCATCCTCAGCCTTATTGCAGATGCTTGACAACTATGGGACACACATCAGTATTATTTTTCAGTGTTCCAATTTCAGAATGCCATGTTTGCTAACCTAGTTCCTGCTAATGAACAGAAAACCTAAAGGTGTACACTGGCACTAGCAAGGTAAAAATGGAGATGGCAGGCCTGAGGTGGAGTGAGGTGTTGCTTGTGCACCACATGTATCTTTATTAATACTGTTGGTAGGTTTCAGCCTTGGTCTCAGTACTCCATTAAACATTGCAACACATGCCTTTGGGAGACTTGATGTTATGCATATGCTACCTGTAGAGAGCACTGGATGATGTTTCCTGTGGAACAACTCTTTCATCTGATTACCCTAACCCATAGCCCACACTTATGCAGATTGCAGGTGATCATCAACACAGGTACTGCACAGGAAGTACTTGTTAGACATTCCTGCAAGTCCCTTAGTGCTGCTGCATGTTTCTAGGCAGCCTCCATGACCAGTTTGCAACATGTGTTGTCATCTGTCTTGGATAGGCATCTGTTTATTTTCTACATTAATGTTGTCCCATACATCATACACACATACATGACAGTCTGCACTGTTTGCCATGGTATATGCAATGGTGAAGTAAGGTTACTTCTCCCACTCCTGAGTGCTACCTTTCAGATATGGGATCCATTCCATGGTTTGTAAGATGTGTGCAAGCCATGGCTTTCTCTGTTACAGGTGAGTGGGCAAATGTCATGGACATACTTCTTGGACAGCAGACCATTACTTGGTGTGACATTGGAGCCCTATACTTGTTGTAAGGTGTGTACTCAAGAAGAGTGAATGCTGTCTGTACCTCAAAAGTTGCTTTCACAATAGGTTATTTGGAGTGTGTGCACACATATGCTTCCAGTGTTTGATAAGGTATGTATTCCCCATATTTTTTGTCCTAAAACAGGATTGCATATCAAACATTCCTTGCTCATGTTAGGATCACATTACAGGTTTTAAAAGGTGTGGAATGTGGTATTGTGATTTGCCATTCTTTAGATCAGGAACAGTTGCCATTGTAATAGTGGTGTATACACTGTTGTAGCCACGGTATAAGGGTAAAGTTTCAGACATGTCCCTACTGTAGGCCATTTGTCCCATTATTATGTTCATCTCTGTCCACACATCTTGCAAGCACTGACAGGTTATTAGGTATACTGCAGGACCTTTGCATACCCTTCAGATATGCCACCATGGTGACCACTGTGATGCAGTGCAGATAACAGCAACAATAAGTAAACATGTACAGCATGGATTATGGGTCAGTGTGTAAAATGTGTGTATGGCAAATACCATGGCCATAACATGGCCGGTGTATTGGCAAACCTGAACAAAAAACTCCATACTCACCAGCTACAGGCTGCTGCCTCAGTTGTATACCAGAGGGACCTACATAGTTGCATGTGAGGCATAATGTCAGTAGCCACACCTGTGGCATTGGCACAGGGTGGAAGCAGCATTTCAGTACATCAACAGTACAAACCCACAATACTAGAGATTATGTACACCTGTTCATTACTACACTGTAGCAACAGACTATGTTATCTGACATATGCATGTAGATACTTTAGATATGAAGATGGAGAAGCAACAGTGGTCTACTAATGTGCCCTGGGGTCTTACCTACATGTTCCTCATTCATTGATTCGGTGGCACCAACCTCCACAATGCTATCTTCAGGTTGCTGGCTTGGCTGGTGGGCGGGTGCCCCAAGGCTGGTGAGGAGCTCCTCAGCATGTGTCAGTGGGGCTGGATAACATGACCCCCACCTGTGGCTATCTGGTCCATCCTAACTGCATCAGCATGCTGATGGGCATGGTGGATCAGATTGGTACATTGATGCTGTACCTCCTCATAACTATAGTTATGCAGGCCGGCATCATTTACCCTGTGGATGAGCTCGTTCCACAGGATGGTCTTCTCCTGCAGATCATGGGCTCTGTGGCCAAATAGGGTTCCATGATGAAGTATGATGAAGTTTATAATGACATCATTTTTCTGAGGTGTATATGCAGGGAGCAGTTCCCGGAACATTGTACATGCTCGGACATGTTTCCTATTGTTTAACAAATATTGAAATGTGTTTCTATTCATGTTCCATGTTAAAACACTATCATTGGTGGCCTGTTACTAGCAATGTAACCTGCATGCCATTGTAATAGCCAGTGTGGTTCCATATATGCATGTGTTCTGTTTGCTATGCAACTGTTCCAAATTGGGTGTTTTAGGTTAATGAGAATAGCTACGCATGCTGTTATAACTAATCCTGAATTGTGTTGACTATTACTAACCCACATATGTTCTAAAACTGCAACACCACAGCATGTTTGTTAAGGCCGTTCCCAGTGGGCCCACCTCTTCCACCACATCTGGCCATGGCATCGGGCCCCAGCACATCTGGGACCCACCTTTGGGTGGAACCATCTCAGGGGATGAGGCTTGTTCACCCCCGGAAGCGGGCACAGACAGGATCCTGTCACCTGAAGTCAGATCCAGGGTCTGGTGCATAGGGAACTCTGCAGGGAATTGGGAGATCTTCTATGCCAGCTTGAGGGCTGCATGGTCCACTCCACAAAGGGGGGCCACAACAGACCCCAGGAACTACCGCTCCATTAGCCTGAACAGCCTCGTTTGCAAAGCCATGGAACGTATCATCATGGAACTCATAAAGAAAGACATTGGAGATCTCCAAACCCTAGACCCCACACAGTTTGGGTTTGTAAAAGGCAGATCATGTCTCCTAAACCTGATAGACTTCTTTGAAGTAGTCACCAAAGCCAGAGATGAGGGTAAGGTGGTTCACACAGCCTATCTAGATCTCGACAAGGCGTTCAACACCATCCCCCACTCTGGAATCATAGATAAACTCACTAAACTAGGTATAAATCCCTATGTCTCAAGATAGGTTGCCAACTGACTTACTGAAAGAACCCACACTGTGAAAGTAGCAGACTCCAAATCAGACTTCAGACCAGTGACAAGTGGAGTACCACAGGGTTCAGTCCTGGGTCCTCTCCTGTTTGGTATCTACTTCTCTTAACTACAGGCTAACACAGAAGGTCTATGGCTTACTAAATTCGCAGATGACTGCAAACTAGGAGCCATAATTGAAACTCCTAATGATGTGGATATCCTACAAAAGAGCCTCACTGAGACAGATGCCTGGTGTCAAAGACATGTTCTCAAGCTCAATGCCAAAAAGTGCATTGTCATCCCCTTTGGTAAAAATACTGTACCCATGAACTACCACATAGGCGGTAGTCTACTTAACACCAAAAATGTGATAAGAGACCTTGGGACACAGGTGGACAGTAGTCTTTCCTTTGATAATCACATCGCCAAAGTGGTCAGGAAATCCTTCTACGTGGCACACCTCATCACAAAAGGTCTCTCATCCAGAAAAAAGAGGTCATTGTTCCCCTCTACTCATCACTCATTAGACCCATTATAGAGTACAACGCCCCTTTTGGTATGTACCTCACAAGACATCTACAACAATTGGAAAGGCCGCAAAAATACCTCACAAAGAGGATTACTGGCCTCAAACAGATGCCTTACGCAGACCGTCTCAAAAAACTCCTGCTTTACTCCGTCGCATATCGCCTACTCAGAGGCAATCTCTGCCTAACATACAAAGCTATGTCAAACCCAGAGCTGGTGGACATGCTCCACTTAAAGAAATCCCAATCCCTCCAAGCTACATGCTCTAGGGACCTAAACCTTGTCACCACAATAAACAGAACATACTGGAGGGATAGATTCCTGTCCCAGAGACTTCCCATACTCTGGAACAGACTACCTATCTATGTCAAACAGAGCTCCTCATTAGCACTCTTCAAGAAAAATCTTGATGATTGGATGGGTAATAGGAAATTCACCCCAGGGATCACTTCTGTGGTTTTGCTTGACAGGGGCACAGGAAATTAATTTTCTTGGGTGGCGAAAGCCAGGGTAACTTTTTGGCTAGGCTTGTATAGGCCCTAAGGCCAAAAGCCTAGTATCTACCTATGAACCTATGAACCTATGGCACAATTAGAGGGTCAGCCTGCCCCTCCTGCTCAGCCTACAGCACAGCCACCTTCAGGGCTGTAAAGGTGCGGTGGTGACTGCCCATGGGTGGGGACCTCAGTCCCACTGTTTCCATTTGGGTGCTCATGGGCTTCTTTGGTTTTCTAAACACCCCTTCCCATCCAATGTGTTTACCCCCCACATGTGATATACCACCCCTGAATGCCGTCTTGTCTGTCTTGTCTGTCTTCCGACCCAACCTATCTCCCCACATATACCTACTATTCTTCCCCATCTTCTCACTCTCACCTTAAAAAAATGGCAATCTGTTCCCAAAAAGAATTTTGCCCCATACATAACAGTCCATTTTGCACCCACTTACAACTGCTTAAAAGTGCCTTAACCACTCTGTATTCTACACCCCTTGTTCTTCCCAGCAACAAAAAATCAGCCCTTGCAAGTCTCAAACCCAGAACCCTGCACAACATAACCACAGCCATTTACTACTAAGTGATCTGAGCTGTAAATATATGTGATGTTTTCTCAAACATATCATGCTGCACAGTCATTCAGCAGTAGGGAATATATATATATATATATATATATATATATATATATATATATATATATATATATATATATATATATATATATATATATATAGATATAGATATATATATATATATATATGGAGGCATATATGTCAATATTTATATATATATATATATACACACACACACACACACACACACACACACACACACACACACACACACACACACACACACACACACACACACACACACACACACACACACACACACACACACACACACACACACACACACACACATACATATATATATATGTGTGTGTGTGTGTGTGTGTGTGTGTGTGTGTGGAGTGCATTTGGACATCAGATCCACACTCTGAACCTCCTTCCTGCACAGCTGAACTGTTCTGCCTTGCTACAAAATAGAGCATCACATGTGGACAAAGCCTAACATTGGGGGGTATATAGGAACAGATCGTAGATATGCCTATTACAAACCTATGAAGTTTATGCATGATACATTTCACATTTCCATGACTGTTCTGAAGGTGGTGGTGTCTGAAGCTCATTTGTCTGTAAGGACTTCATTACTTCCATCTTCAGCTATTTGCCAGACTACTATAGATGTTTAGAGGAACAGAAGAAACACTATGATGGCTTAAACTTGACATTCTGTGCAGATCTGCACAGTTGACAGGTATGGCCCACTGCCCACAGGGCCAGATGCTATGTCCATAGCAGTTGTTCAGCAGAACATCATTACAGCAAGTCTTGATGGCACATATAAATCTTTCAAAATCATCTATCCCATTATTACAGACCAAGTACTGCATTCAATTACATGCTGACATGTTTCACATACTTGCTTTATTATTATGCTTTGTCCTGTGTTCCAGTTGATGTCTTCCTTGTTTTTCTTTTTTTTTTTAGTATTATTTTTGTTTTTAGTATTATTTTTGTTTTTCATTTTTTATTTCTCGATCTATCTCTCTATCTTTACTACAGGGATCGAGCTGGTTTGAATAGGTTGCAGCATGGCTTTTGTTGGTGATGCTCATGATCAGGTGATTGCCTCTGCACCAATTGGTGTTCCCCAATTGATAATTGCATGCAGGCAGCTGTGTAGTTCTTCTAATAGCCAATGTCATAGCAACCCACTACTATAAATGAGTACATCATGTGGTCATTGTCCCTTAACCTTTCCTGTATGGAAGATATCTTTCCTGTGTGTGCACAGTGGTGTTACAGACAGCAGGTAGCAATACCTCTTGCAACAGGACTGGTTGACACAGGCCAACTACATGTTTGTATAAGGTTCCAGATCTAGGGACAGTGTGTGAGTATTACTGTTATATGCATTGAATACTGCTAGTTTTACAGGGTTTGTGTGTACATGCTAGTTTTGCATGGAATGCAGTCTGTCTGCATAGCTCTCAACCATGGACCTATTCACATGATGGCCAGAGGATTGGCTGGTATGTTTTGTCTGTTCCCCACACAGGCCTTGCCCCTGACATAGTGGCATTATCTACGTTGATTGCTATCAATACATGGCAACATCCATTTGTGTTTCTGACTTCATATTCCTGAGTAAGGGTATGTTGCAGCCAATCCTGTAACACCAGCAACTTTCTCAGTTTATAACTGCAATATTTCAAATATGGCCCTGTGTTTCAGCCTCTGTCCTCCACCTATATATCAGGCTTTGTCCAGATGTCATGCAGTAAGAGGTTGATAGGTAATGTTCTATCATTATTTAGTGCTGACATTCCTGCTATCATTCCGGTGATGTTGTGGACTCCCACACAAATTGTGGGGTAGGGACTATATATATATATATATATATATATATATATATATATATATATATATATATATGGGCTACAGCTGGACAAACCATGTGATCCTGTACAGTCTGGAGGTCAGTGTATGGAGAACACAGTTATATCCCCTTGTAAGACATTTTATGGAGGAGGGATATTAAATGTCTTTAACCTAGGCTGTTACAACGTGTGAGGGATATCAGTAAGGTATATGGTTGTACATTTTCATACATTTCACCATGGGAACAGTGGTGGGCTAGAGCTTACTGTCTTACACACAGTTCTGTTTGTCAGTATGATAGTGATGTTTCGAGTTAAGCATTGTTATGTAACAGATACATTTACATTGTGACAACTAACACTTTTCCCCATAGGGGTTGAGTACAGAGTGTAAATTTTGAGGCTGTTGAGCTACATCTGTAATTAAGTGTTGATTGATTCTTATCTTCAAGGTAAGTGTGTTTTTTTGTTACTGTTGTACTACTTGAAGGCTTTAGCCTAGACAGCAAAGTATGTTATGTTTTTCATATTACTGTATATGTTTTCTCTGAGAGTTGCATTTATCAGTATGTATTTCAAACACCTAAATGCTATAAGAAATGGCATAAACAATTGAAATAGTACACAAATAAACATTTCTATGTATGCAAACTGAGTGTGGTGTCATGTCCTGTGCATTGTGTGTGGGTATATGTTTCATGCAATAATTCTCATTTCTAGGAAAGAATCAGACACTTGCCATTTGAAAAGGTGGCAGCTGTAGGAAACATGGCTGTTTGATATGCTATGCACCCTCTATATATACTCTCTTTATATATCTATAAGAACTTATATATTTATATGTGTGTATGTATATATATATATATATATATATATATATATATATATATATATATATATATATACATATATATATATATGTGTGTGTGTGTGTGTGTGTGTGTGTGTATGTTTCATTAGAATGTCTAGTGCTTTCACATTGTACATTCCCTATGGTCGACTGACTCTTCTGCATGATATGTTAGAGAAATCATCCCAACATCTTATACCTGAGATGGCTTACTGGTAACTTGTTGTGGCTATTTTGTGCAGCCTCCTGGGTTCAACACTTACAAGTGCTGGTTATGTTGTTACAAGGCAGATTAGTTCAGCTGTGGAGGAAGGGATAATGGCAATAATTACAAGAGTACCCTATTTTGGGCCTCTTCACCCCCATTAACAGTGCCTTTGGTCAGATGTTTTGCAGTGAGAGGTCCAGAGTGTGGATCCAATGTCCGAATGCAATACATATGTGTATATATACACATATACATATATAAATACATTTCTCTACTGTTGAATGACGGTGCTGCATGATATGCTTGAGAAAACATCACACTTGTCTACAGCTCAAATTGCGTAGTGGTAACTTGCTGTGCCTATGGTGTGCAGGGTCCTGGGTTCAAGACTTTTAATGGCTGATTATTTTTGTTGCTGGGCAGATCAAGGGTTGTTGGATACAGAGTGATTAAGACACTTTTAAGCAGTTGTAAGTGAGTTTGCACAGGTTTGCCTGGCAGTAAGCAAAGCTAACTTCCAGTTAAATATGCTTATAGACCATCTGAAAGTGCTTAATCTATACAGGCATTGCTTAGCACCACACACACAGGCTTAAACCCACTTACTACTGCTTAAAAGTGCTTACTCCCACTTCCACCTACATTAATTTCTTTAAAAGAAAAGAAAAAAGGGGTGATAAGAAAGTGGTGAAAGAGGGGGCACAAAGAGGGAAAGACAATAGGGAAAGTAGCTAGGGGTGTGCAGAACAGGTGTAGGAAAAGTCCATAGCACTCCATTTCTTCTTCAGCAACAGCTGTGCATATATACTGAATTTGGAGGTAGATTTGGAAACTCAAACCCCTGAGAGAGGGGTGAGGACAACAGTAATGTGTAGTGAAGCCAACTTGACCAGATTAAATGTATCCATTGGACACGTGTGAAATGGACAGCTATGTATGGGGTGAATGTTTGGGGGAAAAAGACTGCCCTTTTTATTTTTTTATTTTTTAGTTTTTTTTAAGGTGAGAGTGGGATATTGGGGAGGATAGTAGGTATATTTGGTGAGGTAGGTTGGGTAGGAAGACAGACAAGACAGCATACAGGGGTGGTGTATGACACATGTGGGGGTCAACATCTTGGACTGGGAGGGGTGTTTGGAAATTGCAAGCCCATGAGCCCCCAAAAGGTAACAGTGGAACTGAGGTACCCACCCATGAGCAGTCACCACTGCACCTTCACAGTCCCGAAGGTGGCTGTGCTAGGGCCTGAGTAGGAGGGGCAGGCTGACCCTCTAAATGTGTCACACAGCCCTCAAGCTGGCATAGCAGATCTCCAAACTCCCTTTAGAGCTCGCTATGCACCAATCCCGAGACCTGACTTCGGGTGACAGGATCCGGTTAGTCCCTGCTCCTGAGGAGGGGGACGAGCCTCATCCCTGAGGCGGTTACACCCAAAGGTGGTGCAGGACCAATGGAAGAGGAGGTCACAGGGTGGGTCTCAGATGTGCTGGGGCCCAGTGCCACGGCCAGATGAGTCTGCTGCAACCAGCCTTTCCAAATGTGCTATAGTGTTGCAATTTTAGAACATATGTGGGTTAGTAATAGTCAACACAATCAAGGATTAGTTATAACAGCATGCATAGATATTCCCATTAACCCAAAACACCAGATTTGGAACAGTTGCATAGCAAACAGAACACCTGCATATATGGAACCACAGTGGCCATTACAATGACATGCGGGTTACATTGATAGCAACAGGTCACCAATGATAGTATTTCAACATGGAACATTAATAGAAATGCATTTCAATATTTGTTGAACAATAGGACAAATGTCACAACAGTAGGTTTGGTGTAAACATACCCATTGATTTGTGTGTTTGATTATTGTTGTTGCAGATATGGTGGGGGGATGAGGGAGATGTCAATTAACTTATATATCCTTGCAGTACTCACAACTTTAATGATTATTGCTCGAATCATTACTCTACAGGTATTATTACAATACCCTATGGCCTTGGTTTGGGCAGTGTTATGTTTGTACACAGTGCATAGGTCAAATTACAGCTAAATTCTACATCTCTTACCTGATAGATCTGTACACTACCTGACTGTTTCTACACATATTCCCAGATTCCGAGTTAATATTATGCACATACCTTTCAATCTCTTTATGCACACACTCTGGGCAAAGCTTGACAACATGGGTGTACAAATAGGGACATATTTTGAATATTGCACTCATAAACTTGGAGAGTTGCTACAGTAACAGGATTTGTTTTAATATACATTTTCTGAAGGTTTTGAGATCTGAAAATCAAAGGCATGTCACTATTTAGTGACTACATTTCTGAGATCATCCCACTGATTTGCCAGGGAGACAGAGAAACAGGCGGAAAATATGAGCCAATTATATGGACATTCTGCAAACATCTGTACAGTTGAGAGGTGTAATTATGCATACAGCTTACCACCACTTCCAGGATTCGAACCATCGCTATGTCTGCTAAAAATACTACAATTTAAGTTTCATCAGAGTGTGCTATTCGGATATGGCTGTCTATCTCTTCAGTGTTTTCTTTCAAAGTCTCTCTTGGTTGTACAGTCTGATTTTGTACTTAAAACAGTCATACAGACATTCCTAGACATAGCATTTGTTCAGCAGGACATCGTTACAGCAAGTCTTGATGGCACATATAAATCTTTTAAAATCATCTATCCCATTATTACAGACCAAGTACTGCATTCAACTACATGCTGACATGTTTCACATACCAGCTTATTATTATGCTCTCTTCTGTGTTCCAGTTGATGTGTTCCTTGTTTGTCTTTTTTTTTTTTTTTTAGTATTATTTTTGTTTTTCCTTTTTTTTATTTCTCAGTCTATCTCTCTCTCTCTCTCTCTATATATATATACATATATATATATATATCTTTACTACAGGGATCGAGCTGTTTTGAATAGGTTGCAGCATGGCTTTTCTAGGTGATGCTCATGATCAGGTGATGGCCTCTGCACCAATTGCATGTAGCTCAGAGGGATTGGGATTTCTTTAGGTGTGGCATGTTCAACAGCTCTGGTTTGACATAGCGTTATATGTTAGGCAGAGATCACCTCGGAGTAGGCAATATGCTTCAGAGTAAAGCTGGAGGTTTCTTTTTTTTCAAAACAGGTTTATTGTTTTAACATATAAGAGAAATATCATAACAATTTTATACAAGTAATTAAAAATAGGTATTATTATAATATTCAACAAAACAACTAAAGTATTTACAAAGACATCCACTACAATCAGATCAATTAATTAAACTAAAATACCATGCTATTGAAATTAAAATTTTTTTAACAAATTTTGTAAATTATCCCATACAATAAAATAAGATGTTTTTCTGTTTGTTCTAGTCCTAATTGTGTTTATTTCCATATGGCACACTATATTCATAACATTTTTAAATTCATTGAACGAAGGAGGTGTATCTGAAATCCAATTTCTAGTTATTATTTTCCTAGCCACTGCTAGAATAGACCATAACAAGGGAAGCTTAACCTTTTAACACTTTGAGGTACAGGTGTGTTGAATAATATAAGAGATTTAGAAATAATGAAATTATCTGTAAAAAGAGCCTGCAAAAATTCATTAATTGACTTCCAGTATTCTTTCAATTTTATACAGTCATAAAACATATGAGCCCAGTCAGCATTAATTTCTACATTACATCTCTTACATAGATTATCTTTTTATTTATTTTATTCATCATCAAAGGTGTATAAAAAGATCTATGTAAAAATTTCCATGTATAAAGTCTCCAGACAATGGAAGACGTAGTTCTATAAGCAGATTCCAATATATATTGTTTATCTTGTTGATTTGGTGGGTCCCCATTAATAGAAGTGAAATAATTCCAGTATGAATCTACACTGTAAAAAGTTTCTTGTCTGATAACTTTATGTATGTATGAAAGTTTACCTTTATCAGAAACTTTATGTTGTAAATTTAATATCAAGTAATCGATCAGTGTTGGAATAGATTCTTTAACAGTTATAGACATTAAATCTATTTTATTAATGAGATGTTGTCTAAAGGTCTGAACCTCTAACCGGTAAGTTTCTCTTAGATCAAATTCTTGTTTTAAGAAATCTAGATTTTTAACTTTATTATCAGATATCAACTGATACCAGTACTTTAGATCATTATCTATAGCTAAATGAGTTCCTTCAGAAGTAGATGACAAAAGCATACCCTGAGTATACATTATAGGAAATACAATAAAATTCCATTCCCTATACTTAGGGTGCATGAATATAAAGTTACGATAACTAATAATAATATTTAATGGGTAACAAACCATATGTTTAGGTGTAATAGGTGAAGTACAAAATTCCTTTAGTAACCATAACATGGAGTTATTTACAATCATATTTTTATGTGTTAAGGAGATTTTCATGAAGTGTATACTAATTAGCTCCCAATAATCTTTCCATTTTGTGACATATGACTGATCTATTAATAAAGTAATAACTTTTACAATAGAAGAGATAGTATATAAATTAAAGTCTGGAAAAGAAATACCCCTTGAGACCAGCTATTAGTATGTTTCTTTAATGCAATCCTAGGTCTATTAGGTGCCCATAAGAAATTTAACATTAGTGTGTTCAGTTTCTTGATAATTATTTTTGTAGGTGGAAGTATTATTGATTGTATTAAGTATAAAATATTGGGGAATATTATCATTTTAATAATTGTAAGTCTCTCCTCCATAGTAAAAACATATTATTCCAGGTATTAAAAGATTTTGTATATTAAGAAAACAGGTATTATAATTATTATATATAATAGATTTAATATCTTTAGATAGTATTATACCTAAATACGTTATCTGACCTGAATTGGGTACATATTTAGTAAAATCACTAATGAGAATATTTTTTGTGTATATATAGGTAGTATTTTAGTTTTTCTTCATTGACTATTAAACCAGAAATACTTTTAAAATTCATCATGTTATCAAATAGAGACTGTATAGAAGAATTAGATCCTGCTGATGTAATTAGAACATCATCTGCAAAAGTTGAATTTTGGATGTTGTATTTTCATCTATTTCAAAACCCTCTATGTCAGTACTGTTTCTGATCAAATTAGCCCAAGGCTCCATTACTAAAGTGAATAATAGTGGAGAAAGTGGACATCCTTCTTTCGCACCTTTAAGAATGGGTATCCTTTGTGAAACATATGATCCTACCTTAATATAAGCCAATGTTCCTTTGTATAAATGTTCAATTAGATTTACAAATGCATCCGAGAAGTTTGTGCACTTCATTAAGGTAAACAGATAGTCCCAACTTACTGAATCAAATGCTGAACTTATATCAAGACTAATAAGTGTTAAATCTTTCTTTTTCCTATTTGCAAAATCTATTAATGTTAAAGTTCTTCTTATATTATCAAAAGTATTTCTATTTACAATGAAGCCTGTCTGATCTATATCTATAATGCCGGAATGATTGTCTTCAATCTATCAGCAAAGATATTCATAAACATTTTATAATCAACATTAAGTAATGAGATGGGCCGATATGAAGAACATCTAGTTGGATCTTTATTAGGTTTTAAAATTGGCGAAATAAATGTATATTGCCAAGATGGGGGTTATTAACTCAGTTTGGGCCAAAATAAAAACCTTATGTATTAATGAATATGTATTTTTAGAAAGGATTTTATATATCTCTGGTATAATACCATCATTACCCGGTGCTTTGTTTGATTTAAGCTTATTTATTTGTGTAATAACTTCTGTATATGAAATACTCTTGTCCAATAGTTTAATCTGTTGTTTATTAAGCTTTTTATTCATATTTGTGGTTATAAACTCCTTTATTTTATCTTTAGGTTCCATGTTAATATTATTATGGTTAATTTTGTGAAAGTGATTTCTAAATTCATCTAGTATTTCTGGTATACTAGAAACATTCTTCTTTTTCCTTAGAGAAAAGATTTCTTTGATATGGTTTTGTTTATTCAACCTTTTTGTTTTATTTTTAAGTCTATGTAAGTATTTGGGGCTTATTGAATAAGACAAAAACTTGTATTTCTCTAAAGTTATTTTAACTTTATGTTAAAATTTCTTTGTATTTCTCATTTAGTTTGTTTATTTCTTCAATAACTTTCTTGTCCATAATATTTTCTTTATTATTATGTTTATAAGAGTCTAATTTACTTTGAATATCTAACAATTCCTTATCCCAAGATTTCCTTTTATTATTATACCATCTGATACTTTGTCCATATAGATATGATTTTAAGGCATCCCAAACATAAACAATGGAGACTTCAGGAGTGTTATTTATGTCTAAAAAATGTTTTACTTCTGAAAGTATATATTCTTTATAGTCTTTTAGTTGAGTTAAGTATGCTGGTATCCTTTTGATCTGAACATTATGAGTATTTTTATCATGAATTCAAAAACAATTGAATTATGATCAGATATAGGACATGAAATGATTTTGGAATTAATTAAATCTGTTACCATCTGGTTAGAAATAAAGACCCTATCTATTTTTGAATAAGTTGTGTATCTGTTAGAAAAAAGGTGTATGGTAATGATTTTGAATCTATCTGATTATTAATATCATTCAAATGATAAGAATTAGCAAAATCCTTTAAATGTTTTGCATTAGATGTAATTCTTCTCTTTCCTATAGTGGTATTATCACTTTCATGTAGTATACAATTAAAGTCACCAGCTAAAATAATATCTCCTATAGAGAATGATATGATCTTATCAAGATGATGTTTCACTGTATTAATACCAATTCCAGGTATCCAATATACATTAATTAAAGTGTAAGTCTTCCCATTAATTTGTATTGTAACCATACAAAACATTCCTTTGTCATCCTGATAAGACTTAATGGTTTTAGGAATGGGCATACTTTTATTCCATAAAATAGCCACTCCTCTTTTTTTCTGAGTGTGCTCTGAACTAACCAATACTGTATATTTGTTTGTGGCTAGTTTATCAATATATTTTTTCATGAGATGGGTTTCTTGTAGGAAGACTAAGTTGGCCTTATGTAAATTAATGTATCTTATTAGGCTTGCCCTTTTACATGGATTATTCAATCCATTAATGTTTAAAGAAATTCCTTTTAAAGATGTCATTTGGCATTTTTAAAACTTAAGAATCTTATGATCAAAATAACAAATAACAAGATAAGTAATGTTACATCTCCTCCTTTAGGTGTACCTTTAAATATAGCTGTATTTATTGAATCTCTTATGGGATTTCTATAGGATTCAATTTTGTTTGTAGTGACAATGAATGTACAAAATATATTGTGGATGTCAAAACTATATACAAATAACAATGAACAAGTGAAAATAATGTAAGGATTAAACCTTGCATCCAGCCTGGAGTTGTAAACTCCAACTTAGAGTAGTATTTACCACTCAAGTTAACCCCTACCCTAAGCAGCTCTACATCAGCTACCACCTTATCAATTTAATACTAGTTATATTTAACTGAAGTTAACAGTTTTCAATTCAATTATCTAGCAAGACAAGACTACACATTTGGTAAAACAGCATCATATAAACTAAAATAAACCCTTTTTTTTTTTTTTTTTTTTTTTTTTAAACTGTTCATACTACTATATACATCCATGTAATATAAAACACTTGTATGCAAATAGCATTCAAATAATCTTGATGTTAGAAATCAAGAGGAGAGAAAAATAAGTTCTAACATTCATTTAAATCAAAAACTTTGGCTAATATGATTCAGACATTACATATATTAGGATGCATCTATTTTCTGTCATGTAAATACAGTTAACAGCTTCCAAAAAAACGTTGAATTGCTTGTATATGAGCATTTACTCAAACTCATTATTGCCAATAGAATAAAATATTGTATTCATAGAAATTGTTATAAATCATACTTCATAGTTAAGCAGATTCTCAGAAACATTTATATACATATCTACATACACATACATACACACACACACACACACACACACACACACACACACACACACACACACACACATATATATATATATATATATATATATACACACACATACACACACATATACACACATATATACATATATATATATATATATATATATATATATATATACACATGCATACACACACACACATACACACACACACACACACACACACACACACGCACATACACACACACAAACACACACACACACACACACACACACACACACACACACACACACACACACACACACACACATACACACAAACACACACACACATACACACACACACATACACACACATACACACACACATACATATATATATATATCTGATCTCACTGAGTTGTATCTTTACTGAGCACCATCTTACATTGCTGTCCCTTCAATAAATCTGTCTGCTTTATACAAAATAATGCACAGCAAACACATTTTAGTAACCAGATTTTACAAACATGCTATACTACTTCTTTAAAATATATCACATGACAATTTCTTCCAGTATAGAGTTATAAAATTATTTATGCTTGTCAATCAGATGAATTAAATGAGTTATAGTAATGTATATGTTTGGAACATAGGTTTTTAACCCATATTATTAATCTGCTGTTCCTGTATCTGTGATGTGTCAGTGTGATATCTTGGTCAAAGGTGAGACCAGCTGCTTTCAGCTTCTCTGTGAGAATTCTGAGAGTTGAAGCTTTTGAAGTAGCTCATGGACACTGTGCATGAGACAGCCCACATCCCAGATTGTCTCTCTTAACATTTTGGCAGGAAACTTATTAAAAACTAGTGACAAACATTCATTTAGCAGTGTAAATGCATCTAAACATGACAAAACCTTCACAATGCATTCTACAGGTTATTACAGACTCTATGTAAGTGAAATCAAGCCCAAAATTATTAATAAGTAACAAAACTCAACATTTTTGTCCCAACTCAACTCCTATGCAAATCTTATTATTTACTGTGTCTATATGATCAAAAGTATTTCTATATATTAATAAAGAAAAAAAAAGAGAGTAGAAAGTAAAAGGGTGTAAGGAAGAAATAAAAAAAAATGTAAGAGAAAGCTATAAGAAGTATATACAATAGAATATTACTTACTATTTATATTAATAGAGTTAAAAATAAAACATATTATTTACTATTATTTAGTTCTAATTATTATTAAAGCATGACAGATTATTTACAAACAAGCATAAGCAGTGTAATCAAGAAAGTATAATTAGGTAGTGTCATTCCTGTATCTGTGATGTGTCAGTGTGATATCTAGGTCAAAGGTGAGACTAGCTGCTTTCAGCTTCACTGTGAGAATTCTGAGAGTTGAAGCTTTTGAAGTAGCTCATGGACACTGTGCATGAGACAGCCCACATCCCAGATTGTCTCTCTTAACATTTTGGCAGGAAACTTATTAAAACTAGTGACAAACATTCATTTAGCAGTGTAAATGCATCTAAACATGACAAAACCTTCACAATGCATTCTACAGGTTATTACAGACTCTATGTAAGTGAAATCAAGCCCAAAATTATTAATAAGTAACAAAACTTAACATTTTGTCCCAACTCAACTCCTATGCAAATCTTATTATTTACTGTGTCTATATGATCAAAAGCATTTCTATATATTAATAAAGAAAAGAAAAGAGAGTAGAAAGTAAAAGGGTGTAAGGCAAAAATAAAAAAAATGTAAGAGAAAGCTATAAGAAGTATATACAATAGAATGTTACTTACTGTTTATATTAATAGAGTTAAAAATAAAACATATTATTTACTATTATTTAGTTCTAATTATTATTGGTTAAAGCATGACAGATTATTTACAAACAAGCATAAGCAGTGTAATCAAGAAAGTATAATTAGGAATAGCATTTGAAGAACATATAAACTTTTAAAGGAAAAAAAAAATGTATCAAATGACTGACCTTATTTTTCCTCTTCAGAAAGAGAAACAAGTTAAATCACAGCTTGCCATTAAATCTCCAGATATTTTGACTAGTTATGAAACAAAACATTTCTTTGCACACAGAGAATAACTTTGATTAAATCTTTTTCAAAATATTTGTTGCTTTTTGGAAATGCAGGAACTATATTTAAAAAGATTAATAATAAGATAAAATGATGAGAGAGGAAAAAAAAAAACATAGTACAAATCATTTGTTTTTTAGTCTCTTCTTCTTCTCTGACGTCTTCCACGAAGTTTCAGTTGCCAATCTCTTTAACGAAGGACTAGCCCATTCCATTTCTTCTATTTTTTCCAAAATCTTATTTTTTTTGATAAACAGTAAAGCAGAGTCTAAGTCATCGAAAATTTTAGGACCATCAGGAAGGAAGATTTTAAGCTTGGCAGGAAACAGAAGGTATGTTTTAAACTGTGCTTTTTTAAGCTCCCTTATTAGTGGCAGAAAACTTTTCTTTTAGCTAATACCATGGAAGAATAGTCATTGTCAAAATGCACAGTTGTTTCATTAATCTTAACAGGAGCTTTAGCCCAAGCAGATTTAAGAACCATCTCTTTATCAAAAGATGATAGAAATCTAACTATAACTGATCTAGGATAGTTTTGTTAGAGTTAGTATTAGCTATAGATCTATGTGCTCTTTCGATACCAAAAGAGAATGCTTCTGGTAAATCTAAAGTTTTAGGGAGCCATGTTGTTAAAAAAGAAGTAATATTGTTACCTTCAATATTTTCTGGCAGTCCAAAAATCCTAATGTTATTGCGCCTAGATCTATTTTCCAGGTCATCCAGCTTTGTTTGTAAATGTGTATTTTGTTTCAGCTGAAACTCAATGTTGATTTCCTCTTCTTGTATTCTATTTTCCATGTCATTCACAGCTTCTTCTATGCCTGTCATCTGGATCTTCTGTTGTTGCAGGTCCATATGTAACAAGTCTATTTGTTTTGTAGTTTTTCTATGAAAGTGTCTATTTTAGTATCCATTTTATCCATCTTAGCAGTAAGTTGCTGGACTATAATTATCAGAGACTGAAGTTCTTTCTTGATGCTGGAGTCTTGAGAATTTGTCTTACTGGAACTCATTTCAGACTGATAAACTGACAGGAAAATTTCCAAAGTAATTTCTGACAGGAATATTATTAAGATTTCCTTTCTTTTTTAGATATAGTTCAAGAACTATATAAAACAAACATATTTAGAAAGAAAATTACTTCAAGAATTAATTTTTTAAGTAATTAATTCCTGTCAATGTAATGAAATTGGTGGAGCTGAAGAAATCTGCTGCTATCCTGTGTTCATCCTTGGCCACGCCCCTCCAAAGCTGGAGGTTTTTGAGACCGTCAGTGTAGGGCATCTGTTTGAGGCCAGTAATCCTCTTTCTGAGGTACTTCTGTGGCCTTTCCAGCTGCTGCAGATGTCTTGTGAGGTACATTCCAAAAGGGGCATTATACTTTATAATGGGTTTAATGAGCGTCGAGTACAGCGAAACAATGACTTTTTTTTTCCTTATGCTGGATGTCTCTTGCTATTTAACTTATTGTGTTGTTTAAGCTGTATTAAGCATAACTAAGCAATAGGCACACCACTGGTACTATGCTTAAACTTTATTGCATGTTTAAAAAAATTATTTGTTGTGTTATTTTATTTGTATGCTTCCGAATATCCATGCTAATGCTGAACCTATTATTCTATCAGATTTCTGCTTTGTGGGATGATTGTCCATTTCGGCTTTATCCACATTTCTTACTCTGACAGGTCGGGACGTATGCGCTATGTGCTTATGCTAAATGTGTTATTCTAACAACATTTGTCTTGTTAAGGGTGATTGTCCCTTATGGCTTAGACCAGATTTGTTATCCTGATGGTTTGGGGGTGTTATGAACATTTTTGCTCATTTTAAATTGCCAAAAGGCAATTATGGACTGCAGGGGCCATATATATTGTGAGAGTTCTGCTCTCAGACAATCCACCTGTGCTCATACCCAGAACCATGTCCATTCTACAGCATGGCAGCGTGCCTTCATACATATGCATGGTGCGCTGCCGTGCTAAACAGGAATGGTTCCTGCCATGCAGAAATAACTTATTACTGCATAGCTGCTTGCTGAATCCCAGGGTTTATTTGCTAATTACCCAAACTTGTGCTGAACAGGTGCCAGTCTCTCCTTTATGGGCCAAGTCATATGTACTTTTTAGAATAAATTCTACAAACAGTGTAGTTTATTTAATAAGGCTTTATTAGATGTTAACAGTATCTGAATACTGTCTTTATTAACAGTGCCAATCGATAACAGTCTGTAGAAATGCAGGGATGCTGGTTAGTAATAACAGTACTGCTAATATATCCAAATTTTCTGCATGTATATTCTTTTTGTGCTGAATAATGTAAACTGAAACTGTCTTTATTGGACTTGTCTTCTCTACTCAGGCTCATGTGTCTGTGTTGTAGCTTCCTTTCTAAAATGCTGGATATTTAATCTTTTCTGTATGTCAGACTGAACTAACTAACTAACTAACTAACTAACTAACTAACTAACTAACTAACTTCCCCAACTGTATCTGAAGTATATTTTAATAATACCAAAACCCTGTAATGTTTGACGCGCCTCCTTAGCCTTGGTTAACCTTGGTTTCCTAGCCTGGTTTTGGATGTGCCTCTTTATCTAACATTCGATTGCTATGTACATTTTTCCATTGAGAAAGGAACATTCTGTAGTTGGCAAGATTGTATCTTTCTCTTGAGAAAGAAACAGAAAATGAACAGTCTGCAGCCTTCCCTTGGGAACTGTTATCTCTCCTGCTTGATCAGCAAGGTTGTTCTTCCCTTCTACTTAACTGTCTTTTCTAAAATGTATGCATACATTAAACACAATTGTGACACTACATTTCTAGGCCTATTTTACCTTTAAGTCTGCCTAGTGCCTAATAACTACTTTAAAATGGAAGTCCCTAATCTAACAGTTGCCCCTGAGGTCCCTGATGAAAGTTTAGACAGACCTACTTTTGTAGTTACCTTACATATATATTGCTAACTACTGTATACAGCTTTGTACTACCTGACTGATAATAATCTGATAATATATATTTTTTAATTTGGTAAATAAAAGTGCAATTTTAATTTTTACCACTAGGTGTCACTTGAGCATTTATGGCCTGTTTGGATTGAAGTCTCTTAACTTTATCATTTAATTATAATTAGGCAATTGTTTTTTTATCTGGTGAATAAACTTGCAATTTTAATTTTGACCATTAGACTTGAAGTCTGTTAACTTTATGATTTATTTTTTATATTATCTAGATTCATAGTTTTTAGAGTCTTTAAGTCTACATTCTGATGAATGAGTGATATATTCAAAACCTGTACATTATTCTGAAAATGAGTGTCTTTTAATTATGTGGCTTTTAAAGCTGACTAGAAAATGCCATACACATTTTTAACATGTCTATGTGGATGTTTATTTAATTTAGACAGAGTATGAACTGTTAACCCTCCCTATTTTTTTCCTGTTTCTGCATGCTATAATGGTAAAATTACACTTTCTATTGTCTTTTTTCCCTTATGAACTGGTGCCTTAGTGTACCATCATGCCTCTCTCTCTTATAGCAATTAAAACATTTCCCTGTTGTTCATATATTTATTTTTTTAAACATTGTACTGTTTAATCTATTTTCTTTTTTATTGCATAGCCTATCTAGAATGCTGACTATTTTCTGAAGACTAATTGATATCAGGTCTAAAGGGCTAACTTTATAATTGGTCTTGAAGCATAATTACCATATATTGTATTAACTTGTGTTTATAAATTCTCATCTAGATTTGTTAATAATGCTACTTACTTTTTTAACTTTTATGTACTGTAATAGATGTCTGCCTCCTAAATTTGTGTCTGAATATTTTATGAACAGCTATAAGCTATAATAGTTTTCTAAAACTTATGCTTTCTGTATTTTAGGCCTATACCTTTGCATTTTCTGTTACTGTTTTTTCGCCAAATATGTAACTGTAAACCCTTTATTCTGCAAATTAACTTGACTGTAATTTCTGATATACCCTATACAGCATAGATACATACTGTTACTCTGTTTTTTAACTGACTACACCCAATATGTCTTTCTGAGCATTTTAGCTGTGTCAGGCAAATTGTAATTTATTTTATGGTTTTAAACCATAAACCATCTGTAATGAGATATGGTAGTGCTGTCATTTCTGGCTTATTATGTATGGAGTTTACAGTGTTTAGTTATGGAAACACACTGGTGTGCTGCTGAAAAGTCTGCTATGAAACATTTGCTGTTGTTACTGATAGAGTGGAAAAAGTGTGACTGCAAATTGTTAATGAAACCTTGAAGTTAAGCTGGCTGCTGCACTGAAACTGTACTTGAAAGGGTTGCTGTCTACAGCTGTATCTGCTGAAGTTATGAAGAAATGATTTGAATAAACACAGGTACATGTAGCACTGATAAGGTTGCTTGGAATGAAACACCGCTTTTCTGTAATTTGCTCTATAGAACATATGTAGTTGACTAAAACACTGCTATTCTGTAGATTTTTTGTAGAATACATGTAGTCTGAATGCTAATGCAAAGTTGCTATGGAGTTTTGGGACTTACTTTAACTGTTTTATCCAATTTATACTGTCTTGCCATTAAAAGAATTGATGAGACTGTACTATACTGGAATTAACTGGAAACAACAAATGAGACTGGAACAAAAGTCCTTATTTGTTAATTACCCAAACTCATGATGAACAGGTGCCAGTCTCTACTTTATGGGCCAAGTCTTGTGTGCTTTTTAGAATGAATTCTCCACACACTGTAGTTTATTTAATAAGGATTTGTTAGATATTTATAATATCTGAATACTGTCTTTATTAACAGTGATGATAAGCAACACAGACTGTAGAAATGCTGGGATGATGGTTAGTAATAACAGTGCTGCCAAATATATCCAACGTTTCTGCATGTATATTCTGATTGTCCTGAATAATGTAAACTGAAACCGTCTTTATTTGACCAGTCCTCTGTATTCAGGCTCGAATGTCTGTGTTGTAGCTTCCTTTCTAAAATGCTGTCAGGCAGAACTAATTAACTGACTCCCCAAACTGTATCTGAAGTATATTTTAATAATACCAAAACCCTGTAATGCTTAACACACCTCCTTAGACTTAGTTACCTTGGTTTCCAAGCCTGCTTTTGCATGTGCCTCTTTATCTAGCATTCCCTTGCTATGTCCATTTTTCCATTGAAAAAGGATCATTCTGTAGCTGACAAGATTGTATCTTTTTCTTGAGAAAGAAACAGAAAAAGAACAGTCTGTAGCCTCCTTTGGAATTTGTCTCTCATGCTTGACCAATAAGTTTATTCTTCCCTTCTGCTTAACTGTCTTTTCTAAAATGTATGCATAAATAAAACACAGTTCTGACACTAAATCTCTAGGTCTACTTTACCTTTTAGTCTGCCTAATAACTACTTTAAAATAAAAGTATCTAATCTAAGAATATCATGTTTCCAGATACCCCAGAGTAGAGAGCTACAACCATGCAACATTTTTGTGCTATATCATGATTTCCTGTGGCTCCATAGGCAATATACTGCACTTGCATTAAAATAATATCCAACTGGTGAACTGGGAAGGAGGTACTTAAACAGAAAAGGCTATCACTCTATCAATGATGAGGTAGTCTGTAATGTGCAAGCTAATGTCTATAATGTGTGTGCAGGTAACCCTGGCAGGTTCTACAGTTCCCACATATAGTACACCTGTGATGTGTAACTAAGGTTTTCAAGGAGGGGATTTCCACAAGTTCATCTAGTGGGGGATGCAGGATATACACTGGAACATTGGTACATGACTCCCATGAAAAAAACACAAAACCCACTGAACAAGGTTACAAGAATGCATATATGCAGGGTAGAAATATCACAGAGTATGCAGCTGGCCTGCTCAACTCATATTTCCAATCTCTAGATATTTCTGGAGGTCCCTTGCAGTATGATTCTGCCACCTCTGTCAAAATACTATCTGTGGCATCATACATAACATCATATTTAGTTACAACAAGGAGATCCAGGACAGGGACCACAGATCCCAGCACCACAGGCAGGGCCAGCAGACACAGAAGAAGAGTCAGAGTACAAACCAGCAGCTGGGGCAACCATGACAGATGGAGGTGTGCACAAAATGCTATGACACTCAATAATAGCCAGCAAATAGCCCATGCACTCACCAGGTAATTAAAGAATAAAGGAGGTAAGCACAAATAAAGATTAACAGTGATGCAAGAAAACTTACCAGACTTTACTTATCCATGCAGTGGCTGGCTACTGTCAGTATCAGACATTAGTCAACCCTAGACTTCAACATTCTCAGCAGCAGTAACAAGGGTGTATGATGGAACAGTGATGGACAGAAAACGCTGTGGACTATACATCAGTAATAGCACACTGCTGATCAAATATACAAGAATGTAGTCATTAACCTATATGAGTAATATACAATACAAATATAGAACAGACCAACTATGAAGCTTTTAAAAGAAACAAAATATTTTTTTCAGAATGTTTACAACCTGTGTGCCAAGCCTCATATAAAACAAACCCAAAGTGTAGAGCAGTGCCACCATCATCTTCATATATAGTTCATCCTGCATGTTTATAGAATCCCACAACTACAAAAGTAAGGGCATGTAGTTAACACACACATGAGGAGGTCCAATCCAACACTGAAAAGAAAACTAGTTATTTGCCTCCAAAGCATACCTGACCTGCTCACTTCTGTCTAGACTTAAGTAGCCGAAGTCAAAACCACCAACAAAGATCATGGCAATCATATCCACCCAAGGGCTAAGCATGAAATAATGCATAGGTAATATTACTGTAATATGACTACTACTACTACAGGTATGAGCAATACAACTAATAACACCATTGACTAAAACAAACATAATTCTACATATCTTGATTAAAATCAGAGTTTGTCTAAGCACTTATTAGCTGTCCACTCTCTGTATCAAACATAGACAACCCTAAGTCACATAAATTTGCAATGGGCAGGGCATAGTTATCATCACTTGCACGGGGTGGTGATAGAAGTTACAGGAGGGCAAGACTGACAAAAAAGAAGTGTGAGTGTGTGTGTGTGTGTGTGTGTGTGTGTGTGTGTGTGTGTGTGTGTGTGTGTGTGTGTGTGTGTGTGTGTGTGTGTGTGTGTGTGTGTGTGTGTGTGTGTGTGTGTGTGTGTGTGTGTGTGTGTGTGTGTGTGTGTGTGTGTGTGTGACTGCGTGTGTGAGAGTGTGTGTGAGTGTGTGAGTGTGTGTGCGCAGAGGGAGTTGGTGAGTTGGCATGGCCAATGCAATGTGTTCTATGTGTGAGCCTACATGAACACAGCCAAACAGTTGTGCTAGACTATGCCCTGGCATTCTTTACAGGAGTGAGTCATGCATGCTAGAGAATTCAGTTTATTGTTGCCAACCCTGACCACATGAACAACCTCTGTCTTGAGTTGCACTGCTAGTTCCATGACTCTGACTAGAAGTTGGGGTGTTACCTGAACTTAAATGATGCCCACTGGATGAGCTCTCATCTTGACTTTATCCATAGTCATGTGGCCTGCCACATCTGGATGTGGACACTTCCACAACTGATGGAACAGTGGAAGTAGTACTACTACAGGAGGGGGACCAGCTGTGGCCATGTCAGATCTGAGTTCATGTACTGCCTGTTTGACCTTATGGATACTGACCCTCTCTCAGCAGATGATATATAACAGACTTTGCATGATCCAGTGTGTCCATTCATCTGATCCAAGGAGTCAGAAATATGATTCATTCAGTCTTGCAAATCAGAATGCACACCATGCAATACTCTGACTATCTCTTTCAAGGCCCTGGTGGAACTTGCCTGTGCCTACATGATGGCCTTCCACATATGTTTGGTGGCAGATATTGATACAGCAACATAAGGCTGAAGGTAGTAAGCATGCCTTCTTGGAGCACCTCTGCTAACACCCCTTTGTGGTACTCTTCCCTCATGAAGGCTAGAAGGAGATTCTAACCCCTCTTCAACTGGGGTAAGCACACTATCATGATTAACTGTGTCTCCCAAATCTTTCAAATATCAGATGGTTCTGTGCCATGGGTATGTGTAGGCATACTGACTGCATCCAGACTTTGGGCATGGGATGTGGGAGCCATATTGTCTGTGTCAGACATCACCTGCAACCCCAGACTGTTCCTAGTCATCACTGTCATCAGCATCAAAGGCAACCATGTAGGAACTAAACAGTACTGGTTACAGCCTCAGCTGTGAGTACACCAAGAAAAAGAAAAACAAAGAAAATACAAAGAATTGATCAGAGCATGCTCCTCAAATGAGAATAAAGCAACAATGGAGGCAAATGCAAATAAACTTTAAAGTAATATATATATATATATATATATATATATATATATATATATATATATATATATTGACATTTGTTTTCCGGGAATGTCCACTGGGCTGAAGGCATCCATTTTCAGTGGAGGCCTGGGAAGCTCCAACAGTAAATTATACAAGTCTTAACAAATTGTTAGATACATGTAATAATTAAAACAAATAACAGAGGTATTATAGAAACATACAAAAGGAGTGCATGATATCATATTAAATGAATATACAATGTGATTATACAAAGGCAAAGAAAATCTAAAAACATCAGTATTTTTAAAAGATATAATACAGAGACAGAAGGTGGAAAGCAAGATAAGTATGTGATGAATTAATGAGATATGTGTAGGTAATAATATGTGTTGAAATTTGGTGGTAGAAAGATATTTACAGGTTCCACTAGGATCAGCAGTGAGAATAAATTAAGTTAGCCATGAGATTGAGAGGGATATGTAGGGAGAGTATTTAATTTTAATTTACTTTGAATTTAACATTTGTTAACCGGGAAAGTCTGACTTGGAACAAAGCCAATTTTCAGCAGAGTCCCGGGGAGAAATGCTTGAGTAGTTGTGAAAACTAATGATAAAGAGAAGTGGAAAGGATGTGGAGGCTGAGGAGGTAAAGTGTGTTGTAGGAAGTGAGGAGTCAGGTTATGGAGGATTGAGAGTTAAGACAACTATATTGCCATTGGGAGAAGAGGTGCTGTTGCAGAGAATTTTTAAGAGAGGCAATTTTGCTGGAGGTTCTGATAAAGATTGGGAGAGAATTCCATAGTTTGGCAATAGAGAAGGAATAGAGCATGTCACCTGATGGAAGTTTTGGTTTCTGTACTTGCAAGAGAAGTTGATTTTCGGATCTTAGTGGTCTGTTTGGGTGGTAGTGGGTTAAGATGGAGGAGAGGGCAGGACAGTCTGTGGGTTTGTATATGATTTTATGTACAGTGAGTAGTTGCAGATAGGTTAAATACTGTGGAAGTTCAAGCCAGTTAAGCTGTTGTGGAGAGATGCAATGATGTGAAGAATATTTTGTGTTGATAGCAAATGTGGCAACCTTTTTACAACAGGTTGAGTTTACGTTTTGGGTAGGAATGGATGTTGGTGAGGAGAGAAGCACCACATAGAAGAGAAGGAAGGAGAAAGGTTGAGGCAAGGGTATGCTTTGTAGTGCAGTTGAGGAATTGTTTGTGCCTGTAGAGGGTGCCAAATTGTTGGTATTTTTGTGATATTATTATGGATATGGAGATCAAATGACAGGTTTTCATCTATAGTACCACTGAGTAGTTTTGTATGGGAGACAACGTCTATGGTGCTATTGTTTTGAGAGTGAATGATAAAGCCAGTCTTGTTAATTAAGAGATTTTTCTTAGGAGTAAATAGTAGCAATTTAGTTCTGTTTGGGTTTAGGGCAAGATAATTATTTGACATCCAATTTTTGGTAGAAGTTAAGGCATCCTGGGTTAGTTGTAGAAGCTCTGTTGTGGATTTAGCTGATTTAGCTGAGCAGATAATGTTTGAGTCATCTGTATATTGCATCACAGACCCATTTTTTAGAGTGGCATGAAAGTTGCTTACAAAAATAGTAAAAATAAGGGGTCCTAAGATGAAGCCCTGTGGAACTCCTGTGGGGGACAAAAGAAATGGAGAGGAAACATTGAGATATTTTGTGGACTGTTGCCTGTTAGTTAAGTTGTTAGTGAACCAGTTAAGAGTTGGGGGCAGATACCAAGGTGAGAAATTTTACTGAGGGACATCGAGAAACAGTGAGGGTATAAAGTTACCATTGTTCCTGGCTTGATTAATTGTGTTCATAAAGGAGATAAGAGCTGTGGTTGTACTGTGGTATGGCCTAAATCCATGCTGAGTTTGAGAGAGGAGTTGGTTTTGCAGTAGAAAGTTGAGTAGTTGATGGTGAATACATTTTTCAAGGATTTTAGAGAGAGGGGAGAGAACAGCGATGGATCAAAAGTTAAGAGATGTCCATGTTACCGCCTTTATGGAGAGGGAGTATATATGCTTTTTTTCCAAATGGTGGGGACATCAGACTCTTGGAGAGATCTATTGAGAAGTATGCTGAATGGATAAGCAATATCACCTACTGACATTTGGAGGTATTCAGGAGATAAGTTATCTGGGGAACAGGAGCCAGGTTTTAGTTTTAGGAGTTCGGTTATGGTTTTTATGGGAACTGAGGAGAAGAAGAAGGTAGGGTAGAGTTTGTAGTGTTTTGTGCAGGAGGTGGAACTGGATGAGAGTTAGTGTTGGAGTTAGTTTGGAGAAAGGTGTTGGTGAGTTTAGCTATAGTTTCAATTAAATCTGAGTTAAAGAGGGTAGCTATTTTTTCAGGTTTTTTTGTCAGTGAAAGGGCAAGGGTTATACTAGGTACTGGGGTTAATTAGGCATGAGATAGAGCTCCAAAATTTCTTTGGGTTTTGTTTGTTATACTTTTGGAGGTTCAGATAATAGTTTTTTTCTGTCATTAGTAACTAGATGCTTTGATTACGGAGGTGTCTAAATTCTAGGAGATCATTGGGAGTTTTATACTTTAGTCATTTTTTCTAGATTTTATCCCTGCTATTCATGGTTTGCTTGGTAGCTTTGAAGAGCCAAATGGTGTGGTTAGTCTTTATTCTTTTTTGTCTTAATGGGGCTAGTGTGTTTAAGGTGTTAAGGAATGTTGAGTTAAAGAGCTCAACAGCATCATCTAGGAGAAGAACTTTTAGTGGATTCCAATTGATGTTTCTCAGGATTTCATTAAGAGTTGAGGGGTTGAAGTTATTTAGATTTCTAGTTTGTTTGAAGTGGTGTTGGAAGGGTGTTTGCTTGGTTTTATCTAATACATAGGCTGGTAGATGGTCACTAATGCTACAGAGAAGTGTACCTACTGTTTAAATTTTGTTTGGGTCTGATACTAATATCCAGACTAGAATTGAGCCACTATTGTTGCTTTTGCTAAGTCTAGTTATATCTGTTATTAGCTGTGTGAAATTGAAAAGGTTGATATTAGATGGCTGAGAGTGACCAGTGATTTCTAGCCAATTCATGTTTATGTTGCCAAGTATAATTGTCTTGTTTTTTTATAGTGGTAGATATCCAGGCAAGAATGTCTTTAAGAAGTGGAATATTGATGGCTATGATACAGAGATACTTGGAGTTGTTTAGTTTCAACAGATATAAGTATATCTGCTGTAGAGAACTGAGGGATAGGTTTGGGATAGCGGATAACTGTTAGGGTGCTTGGAAAGAGTATGGCAATGCCACCTCCTTTTTTATGAGGTTTGTGAGCTCTTAGGCAGGTGTATCCTGGAGGGAGGAATTCTATGTCTTTTATATTAGGTTTTAGCCAGGTTTCTGTTGCAACTAATATATCTGGTTTGTAAAGAGATAACTAGGCATGGAGGTCAGGAATTTTGTTCCTGACACTTCGGCGATTAATTGTTGTGAGGTTGAGTGATTTACATGTGTTAGGTCCTGAGGTTGGATGGATATCTCCACATAAGGGTTTGCTAGAATGCATGAAAATGTAGGGAAAAATACAGGAAAAGGATATGAGGTATCTTTTTGAAGATGTATGGGTAGTTGAAGTATTGCAGAAGCTTCTTTGTACAGGAAGTAGTTTTAGTTTGGTGTATAGATGAGCATTAAGTTTGAAGAGGCTAGGGGATATATCTGAGTAGCTATGGAGAGCTGTGGAGGGTGGGCTGTAGTAGATGTGATGTGCTGAAGAGTGATAATTACATGTAGAGATGTTATTTTGAGATAGGAGAAAGAGAAATAGGGTGAGGGGACAGAGAAGAGAGAGTAGTATATGTATAGAAGACAATACAGAATAGGTAGAACCTATTTTAAGAAATATGTGAATGGAGAAGGAGTATGATAAATGTGGACAGGGTAGTATACTTGTTTAGAAGTGATTAGTTTTTTATAGATTTAAATAGCTGAAGTGGATATTGGGGTGGGGATAGAGTTAATTGTGAAGTGAAGAAGAGAAGCTGATTCACTGATGAAGAGGAAGGGTGGGGAAAGAGTTAATTGGGAAGTGTAGAAAAGAAGATGATTGGTTGATGAAGAAGAAGGGGTGGTGCTATGGTGAGAATAAATGTAATTGATTTGGGAGTGGGTGGGAATGGGAGTAGGGTAGGGGAGTCGAGTGAGCCCAAGTGTAGCAAGGGTGAATGGAGCAGGCAGGCACAGGTTGAACAGAGATTGACTTGTGAAAAAGAAAAATAATCAGTGGAGACAGGTAAGTACAGTGCAGCATGTGCTGCAGGAGATTGTTGTGTGAGTGTTAGAGTGCTGCAGCAAGGAAAACTGGCAGGGAAAGTATAAGGTCTACAGCTATTGTTTGGTATAATGCAATGGGATTAGGTTAGTTAGGAAGTATAGACTGGAAAGATAGTTTGTGGGTTTGTGAACAATAGGAAGCTATGCTGAATGAAAAGAGCAGCAGTCCTGTACTGGTAATGGGGAAAGAATGTCGATTCCCTCACAGGAGTGCAGAGAGGTGACTAAGGAGACAGAGTGGGCATAGGGAAGAATAGGTTAACAGCAGGAGTGAAAAGTGTATCAGCTTAGGGCTGTGGTGATGTACGATGTGCCATAGACATTAATAAACAGAATATGGATTAAAACAGGCAGAATAGGCACAAAACTGAAAAGTCCATTTGTACATACAATGTAGGGAGGAAACATTTCCGGTTAGCAGGATGGGCTCTTGGCTTTAATTGATCAGAGGTGGCCTGTGCAGTTAAAAGTTAAATCTTCAGGAGATGGCTATATTACAGTCGCTCTTTGGGTGACTGAATGAGAGTACAGGGATCAGAGAGTCACCTAATTAAGATAATAAAAATAACTGTTATTATAAGTGAAAGGTAAGAAGACAGGACTGTCAGTAAAAGTGGTACTTAAGAAAGGTAGGATAGAAGAAAGGAGAGAGTTGGAGGTGATAGGAGTACGAGGAGGGGTGGGTTGGCAAGTGGAAAATAGATCTATGAAGCTGAAATAGGAAAATGGATATATGTATGTTTAAGATAGATAAAGGTTAGTTATGCAGCAGTTTGTTTATAATGGTTTGATACTGAAAAAGAGTGTAGCTAAAATGGATGATGCAAATGACTGCTGCGATTACAGAATCCAAACCGGATAAATTACAATACTGAAGAATGCTAGCATTCTTAACATATTAGTCAAGTAACTGAGCTCAGGGCTCTTTAATTTTGAGGTGTAGCACCATCTAGTGATGAGTTTGCTAGGCACTTAGGCAACTAGGAAGAATAAAATCCAAAAAATGCAAATCCACAGATGTGTGCGAAAAAAAAACAAAGAACCAGAATCATGCACCAAAGAAGTAGCCATATAAAATAAGCTGAATAAAATCTACACAGGAGTAGATTTTCCCATTCAAGGAATTAGTGTAAGAGTATTGTCTGATAGCTTAATTAGAATCTAGTAGTGTTGCATGTCCCCAAATAATGACATGAAATTATAAATTCAACTAGAATAGGAAAACTGTACTCCTGAAGCTACGCCTCCAGTTATCATGTATTCCTCGTTAGAGGAGTGGATACACAAGGGGGAAACTCTGCAAGGGGAGAAACTCTGCTGCAGTAGTGTATTAGCTGTATAGCATACACAACAAAGTCCTGGATTGACTTGTGTGAGGCTACTACATAGGTAGAGCAGCTTTTGGCATACTAACACATGACTCCTTAATAAAGAGCTTTGAGGGTTATGTTGGTGGTAATCTTGCATGTATGTCAAATGTTTTTCAAATACTTCCTGCAGTTAGAAAGAGGAGACAATAAAACTAAAGAGACACGTTGAGCAATACAACAGGTAGCAGTTACATCTAGGTACCAACTAATAGTCAGTAGTCTAGCTATGAATCTATATATATATATATATATATATATATATATATATATATATATATATATATATATATATACATATACATATAAATACACACACACACACACACACACACACACACACACACACACACACACACACACACACATATATATATATATATATATTTTTTTTTTTTTTTAAGAAGATTATGTAAGTCATATCAAATGTATACAACACAGACATACTTAAAAAAAGTCAAATTAATTGCAAAATGTTATACATTAATGATACAAAGGGACCACAATGGAGGGATGCACACAATAAAAGAATTAGCACAACCTTGTCTTGCTGACATTTGTTTGTACTTTTTCATGCTTTGATATCAGGACGTCTGCAAGGATCACATTCAGCAAGACTTCTCCTGTGAAAGGACAAATGACAACTGTGTGAAAGAATTGTTATATTGCTCTCAAATGCAAAATGTCAGAATTACAATGCTCATTACTTATTCTCCACTTTCTTAACTTAACTTATGTCAGTGTTGAGTTGACAAACACTGTTAATCATGTTAATGTTTCAGGGTAATGCTATGGCTTCAGGGTTCTAATATAAAGACAGACATCTCTGTGAAAGTAGGGATCCTCACTGCTGACATTTTATATGTATAAGGCCAACGTTGACAAATCATCACACTGATTTATGATTATTTTCAGCTTCAGCCTTTGCATGATGCCTGGCATTGTGAATCAGTGACTGTCAGCAGTAGCGATCACTGAATGACAATCCACAACCCAAGGTAAAAAGTCCAAACACTTATTGTGCATGCACAAATATGTACTAGTCAGTAGCATAAATGAGAGTGTCAGCAGTATGCTTTTGTCATACTGACTGCAGAAAATGCACCTGTCATTTATTTTTGTTTTCAATGGCTCAACATGTTAATGAAGTGTGTTCTGAGGAACAGCAAAAGCAGTTCAGGGTTTGAATCACATTAGGGGTTGTTTCATTTTAGGGGTTATAATAAAGATTTGTCATATCTTTTCTTTGTCCTTGAACCTGAACTACACTTCCAAATTAAATGACAAATGTTGCAGCACAGGTGTGTCTAATGGATGGTATACAATGTAACTCTGATCTGTATTAAGCACATCCCTCATAGCACTGATCATAATAAAGTTAAAGCACATGTGCACATGCATGATAGTACAAATAGTTCTTATGCAAAAGAGGCACTCAAATTAGCAACACTAGGAGTTAGGGAAATCTGAAGAAATCAGTAACACACTTTTAAATATGTCTGAACATTAATAAAATTTGTCATTACCCCAACTGTATATTATACTAATGTATGCTGTGTAAAACATCATGTCCTGTAAAATAAATAAAATAGAGAACTGTGAGATACCACTGAGCAAATTCTTTAATAGATTGAGCGCTTTCGTCAGGCGTTCACCACTAGACTTCTTCAGAATGCATTAACAAAAAACACACAATTCCTGGCTGGTTAAATACAGAATATTCCAATCACGTGATGTAAAAAAATCATTACATTGGTTAAAACTTCCCTATCATTTTAAAATAAGTAACATGACTGAATATGCCATTAAATGATTTGTAAGTCATAAAATCCTAAATGAATAATATAAAATAGCAAACTATACCTATTATTTAAGCACTAATAACATAGAACCATATATAAATAGAAACACTTGCTAAATGCATATCTATGTGTAAATCCGCGTTTGCAAAATTACCTGCTCTACTGAATGGGACAACCTACTGCTTTTAAAACATTAATTGAATGTTCTTTTGTTTTATTTTATTATGACCCATTTCATCCCCCATAATGTATATAATACAACATAATGGTAAAAAGACTATTTAAAAGTAAAAAAAAACATATTATTGATGAAACTACCCCTATATTTATCAAGAAAAATGAAACTCCGATTTAAGTTTTAAGTAATTGGAGATAGACAATGTTTCGTTCAAACCATAGTTATTGTCTAATGCATTGCACCTCAATTGCCAGAGCAACTCTCTATATTCCAAGATTACTTCAACTGGCCCACCCCTTGTATCATCACTCTGAACTTGTTCTAATGCTGAAAATTTAAAATGATGTTGTGGGTGCTCTAAAATGTGTTTGGCCAGTGCATTCTTGGAATTACCTTTTCTGATGTCATATACATGCTGGTATACACATTTATATAATTTGTTAATTGTTTTACCTATGTAAAATTTTTCACATAGCTGACAAATCGCTATGTAGACCAATCCTTTGCTCTGGCAGTTAAACTTTTTATTAAGGTGCACATTCCCGTAACCTTTTATGTGAATACTCTTGGTCTCTTCAATAAGTGGACATTGTGCACAATGTCCACATTTTCTAATCTGTCCAACTTCTGTATTAATACAATTAGATTCCAATATATTCTTGATACTTCTGTCTTTTTATAAATCACTTTAGGTTTCTCATTTAACAAAGATTTGCATTTGTCGTCTGATGTCAAAACTATCCAATTGTTGTATATAATTTGTTTAATATCAAAGAATACACTATTGAACATGAGTAATATTGCATCAGTATATGGGGTAGCTATCATTCTTAACTGAACAACATTGTGAATGTTCCCTAAAGGGGATCTACTCATGTCACCCCCAGT